>NC_141600.1:47853142-48038142 GCF_047967505.1 Dipteris shenzhenensis | reverse complement strand
ATCAGAGGTCTTACAGAAGGCAAGGGTGATATGGACAACATTTGGTTCTCCAAATCCTGATTTGAAGCGAAAGGTCACAAAAGCATACGCCGACACACTCACAAACTTTTATACTTCTTTGAGTGCAGTTGTGCCTAGGGGAACCCAAGAGCGGGAAGAAAGTATGACAAGCCTTAAGGTGGTGAGGGACAGATATGCCGACTACACTTCTATCATATTTCGTCCTGTTAAAGTGTTCAATGAGATGCTTGAAACGTGCATTTCTTGTGAGCGTGGACAGCTGACCTATGAAGCTCCTTTGTTTATCTCCGGCAAGTCAAAGGTAATGGATAAGAAGGAGTTGACGGCAAGGATGTGGAGGCCTGTAAAGTACTTACCTGATAAGTATGCATCCATGGCAGCACAAAAAATTTTAAAGAAAGAATGGTTTTTTGGAAAAAAAGACAAAGACCACTGCATGGAAGAATGCATCAATGTACAGGTGAGGCGTGATGTAGTGCATAGTGCCATCAAGTATTTGCTGTCAGAGAAAAAAATTCCACTTACTCATTGTAACATTGACTATAATGTGGTGAAGCATATAGCTTCTTTGTCAACACCCAAGGTAAAGCTATGGGCAAACAGGTGGATTAAAAAGGATGAAGATGGGTCGGAAATAGTAACCTCTTATATGAGAAAAGAGATCCCACAACAGGTGGTTGCATATGTGGAAAGATTAATCAGCGAGATAAGAATGCCGACAGATATGCACCAAAGCTTTCAATTCAATGTAGAGGTTACGGCAGAGTCTGGAAAGCTTGTCAACTTCAGGGGAGTCTCCGAAGATGACTTCTTCAAGAATGAGTCAGCATGGGATAAGCCACAACTATTCTTTATCAATGAAGTTTCTAGCGATGATATCCATAACTTCATTGATAGAATAGTATATACCACCATTAGCAAAGTGGCGATTTGTAACATTGTCATATTTGTTGATAAAAAAGACAAAGAAGCCATGCAGGTTACTCTAGAGCGAGCATATTCATCAGATTTGAAGATCTATAGTGGTGTTTATGCAGCAAAGAGAGGCAAGAGAGAATGTGGCATAGCGATTCAAACTCTTGAATCATTCTTTCTGTGTATGCGGAGTCCCAACCCTGATCACTCCTTACAAAAGAACATAAGAGGGAATTCAAATAATTTGAGATTGATGCTAGAAGAGAAAGATATTCCCAAGTCCATACATTATCAAAAAAACAACTATGGAAGTCCTGCAAAAAGTGGGAGTCTCTTGCTTACCATGATGGAGAATTTGCTGCCGGCAGGTTGGGAGGTCACCTTGTGCAGGATGGGATATTTATTTGAGGATCTCCTAAGAAAAGGCAACTCCACCAATATTATTGAAAATAAGCATTTCATGGCCTATTTCCAGCTTCAAGCAGATCTAACCACAGGCTATGAAAAAGAGATAGATCACAAGGACACCGATGACATGGATGATTACCTTGAAGATCATAATGTCCCAGTTGTTGATGATGAAAAGATGGACTTACATGACCCATTCACAGAGAGGTTGGTGGATGAAATCAAATATGATGATGCCTTCTTTGATAATTATGGCTCGCAGGGTTATGAAAAAAGGCCACTACGACAATACTTAGTGGTATGAACTCTCTATTTCTCAACTAAATTCTTTTAAATAAGATTTAAATTTAAAGATAATGAATCTAATCTCTCATATTTGTTTACAGGCAATAGAGGGAGAAGAAATGGATGAAGTCAATACGGAGGCACTCCCTTCTACTTCAACAATGCAACCACCTCTAAATTTGATTGAAAAATCAAATTTAGCTGCATTAGATAAAATGGAGAGCTCATTTCAAGTTAAGATCGTTTTGAAACGAGAACCTCAGTATTTAAGCTTTGGTAGAGAGGAGGTTTCAATCCTCTCCAATCCTTTAAAACAGGTTAATGACAATGTTATCTTGGCCATTCTCAGGTAATGTTTATTTATTTATTGCTACTTCAATAAGCTAACATTTGTTTATTTATTCACAGTTCAGTTATATATCAGTTTCCTAGTGCAGAATGCAAATCAATTCTATGAGCTAATGTTTGTTTATTTCTTGGTGCAGTGTAGTTATTTCTCAGCTTCCTAGTACAGTGCAGCATCGTGTCTACATGCTCGATGCTCTCCTTTCTTCTATTCTTAGCTCTCCTCAAAAGACTATAGAAGATGTTTGTACCTGGTTAAGCCCTTTGAATTTAGATGGGGTGCGAGTCATCTTAATGCCTTATCATGAGGCGTAAGTATCAACTCTAACCTTATTTTTACTATTTCTTTGGCAAATTTGTGTAAAACAATAATCATTTTTATTCTGGTCGTGTAGCTCACATTGGAATCTGATCTTCTGGGACCTTGAACTCAACCATTTATGGTTTGTGAATTCAATAGAAGGCTATCATGCCAACTCCCCAAGGTAATTATTCTCTTAATATTTTTTATACTTTCTTATTTTATATCTTATGATTATGACATATTAATATATTTCATATGTCATGCTGGACAGTGCTGCATATCGGCTAGTATCTGCTGTCAGAACAACCACGGAGCAACAAGATCAAGTAGAATTCAAAAGATGTCTGCCAGTGGAGCAAAAAGATGGACACAGCCGTGGGTGGAGAGTTGCCTACAACTGCATGTTGTTTCTTAGAGAGATTTTTGATTTGGAGTTACCAGTCAAAATGGAATCATATATAGAAGCTGATCTACTAGCATTTCGGGCTGAGAGTATTCAGCATCTAATTACTACCATTGGGAAACAAAACATGAAAATATGACTACATTGTAGCATGTATAAAACCTTATCTTTATACTTGTATGCTTGTTCCAGCCTTTAATTGGGATGTATAAATCTCATAACTTTTTTATATTTTCTTCCAAAAGGAGAAGAGAATGAGTCTAATGAAAGCATGCTATCTTTATACTTTTATAATTATTTAAACCATTAATTTTATTTGGGATGTGTAAATCTCATAACTTGTCTAATGAAAGCATGCTATCTTTATACTTCTATGATTATTTAAACCATTATTTTTATTTGGGATGTGTAAATCTCATAACTTTTTAAATTTTTCATCCAAGAGAAGGAGGGACTCACTCTAATGAAAGCGTGTATGAAACCTTTTTAAATTTTTGCTCCAAGCAGAGGAGAGAGACTTACACTAATGAAAGCATGTATGAAACCTTATCTGCTTGTTTAAGCCTTTATTTAGGATGTGTACATCGCATAACTTTTTTATATTTTTATGGCAGAAGGAGGATGTGGAGGACATAGCAAGTGAAGAAGAATACGATGTAGACTACTCCCTCAATAAGATGAGTCATAAAAATATGAATCTATTGGAGCAGATTGGAAGTTCATTCACTGCTATGTTGTTAATTCGACAACAACCTCATTTTTTTGAATTTGGTGAAGAAGAGATTTTAATCCTCTTGAATCCTAAGAATGACGTTAATGTCAAAGTCATTACAACCATCCTCAGGTTTGATGCAGCCTTTTCCTTGGCTTTATACTTTGCTTATTTTGATTAAACCCAAGAAGCTAATACTTTTTTTTTTAATATAGTAATATTATAGCAAATTTTCCGCAAAATATACAAAGCGTTTCATATATGCTCGATCCTCGTATTTCGGAAGTGCTTAGCAACAAAGAAGAAACCATAGAGAATGTTTGCAAGTGGTTGAAGCACATTCCTATGAATGACGCACGAGTTATTTTTACAGCATATTATGAGAAGTAAGCATCAAACCCTACTTGTTTTTTCTATTGCATTGCTAGAATTGTCTCAAACACAGTAATTATTCTTTATTGATAATGCAGCTCACATTGGAGTCTGGTAGTCGTGGACATCCTTGCGAAGAAGTGCTTCTTTGCAAACTCAATGACATCCGTCCATGGCAATGTGTTAGAGTAAGTATAGACTACACTTGTTGTCACTTCTTGACATGTAGATTGATATGCAATGCACATATTCACTGTTGTTATATGTTTTGATATGCAGACCAGCTCGAAAATTAGTAGATGCTATCGACATAGTAATGCGGCAATGTGACTTGGCACAACAAATAGAGTATATAACATGTCAGGTATCACATCAAGATAATAGCCACATCTATAATTGTGGATGGAGGGTGGGCTACAATTGCTTTTTGGTACTTGGTCAAATTTTTGAGATGCAAAATGACACCACACTATCAACATATACGGATTTGCATCTCTATTCATTTATAACATGTACCATTCGAGCAATCATTGATTGCGAAATGAATGCCATCAAAGAGTCAAAGAGGATAGATGACCTCAACTCTACAAACATGGCTTCATTAAAAGAATTGGGAAGCTCTTTTAATGTTAGGGTTATGATTCAACATAGACCTCAGTATCTTGAATTTGGGGGAGAGGAGATTTCAATTCTCTCTAGAGCTTCAAATGAGATCAATAACAACGTTATGATGGCCATTCTCAGGTTTGATACAAATATTCATTTATTTGTTGGTGCAGTATAGTTATCTCACGATTTGGTAGAGTCGTACAAAATCGTGTGTATATGTTGGATTCCCTCCTTTCTCCTATACTTAGCGATAGCAGAAAGACAATAGCCGATGTTTGTAAATTATTATAGCCTTTACATTTACATGGCACGTGCGAGTCCTATTTATGGCATATCATGAGATGTAAGTATCATGGCAACCTTTATTTTCATCTTATACTGGCAACATTGTGTTAAATAATAATGGTTCTTAATTATTCGTGTGGGGAACATTGGAGTCTGGTGGTTTGGAACCTTGAAGACAACTATTGTTGGTTTGTTAACTCAATTGCAGGCTTTCATGGCTCAGTGCAAACGTAAGTATTCTATTAATCTGTTGTTACTTCTATATTATGTACCTTATGTGATAGATACACTAAGTTTTTTTAATATGTCACGATGAGCAGGTCGATTGAGAAGTTCGTATCTGCTATGAGAGAAACAGGACAGTACAAAGACTCGGTAGACTTCCAAAAGCGTTTAGTAGTAGAGCAGGAAGATGGGCATAGTTGTGGGTGGAGAGTTGCCTACAACTGCATGTTGATTTTCAAAGAAATTTTCTCACTTAAGCCACAGATCTCATCGGAAGACTCTTTGGAGCTCAAATATTCAGAGGAGGATATACAATTGTTTAGGGCTCAAATCATTCGAGACCTAATTGCTGCCATTAGAATACAACGTCCAATTGAAGCAATACCAGAGCTTCCCTTTAAGGAAGAGGAGACTGAGTCTACTATGAAAGCACTGCACACTACAGAAGAAGTAGAGACCCAATGTACACCTACAACACCACAGCCTCCACTGGAAGCATCAGAAGAGTTGCCACCGCCTCCGCTTGCATTTAAGGAAGAGGATATTGAGTCTACTCCGAAAGTCTACTCCGAAAGCACTACATACTACAGAAGAAGTAGAGACCGAGTGTACATCTACAGCACCACAGCCTCCATTGGAAGCATCCGAAGAGTTGCCACAGTCTCCACTAGAAGCATCACAAGAGTTGTGATGCATGTATGATGTTGTGTTTGTAGTTTTTGTTGATTATACACCAATTTGTGACTTATTACTTAAGTGGCATAATCATGATATTTATATAATTTCATTATGCACACAATTTTATGATATGAATGTGTGATGATGTGATTATTTGGAAATAAATCCTTGTGTGATGAGAATTTTGATATGAATATGTGATGATGTAATATTTGTAATATATTTATTTCATGCACACAATTTTATGATATGAATGTGTGATGATGTGATTATTTGGAAATAAATCCTTGTGTGATGAGAATTTTGATATGAATAGGTGATGATAATATTTGTAATATATTTCTTCATGCACACAATTTTATGATATGAATGTGTGATGATGTGATTATTTGGAAATAAATCCTTGTGTGATGAGAATTTTATTCAGTTGGACAGTCTCCACTCACTTAAAGTAGAGCATTCGCAATGCTTCTCTCACTTTATTCCAACCCTTATCCTTATCATCTCCACTCACTTAAAGTAGAGCATTCAATCTCCACTCGCTTTATTCCAACCCTTATCATAGTGAACACATCGTGCCACTCACTTTATTCCAACCCTTATCCTTATCGTAGTGAGCACATCGTGCCTTAGTGCACTTGTATTCTTCCATCCTAGTCCTTCCACAAACACTCTCTTATTTCTTACATCCTAGTCCTTCTGAGTAACTTGTATTCTTCTATCCTAGTCCTTCCGCAAACACTCTCAGAGTCTTCTTTCATCCATCTTAATAACCAAGTATTCTTCTATCCTAGTTCTTCCACAAACACTCTCTTCTTTCATCCATCCTAGTGCTTCTCATTAACTTGTATTCTTCTTGTATTCTTCTATCCTAGTCCTTCCGCAAACACTCTAGAGTCTTCTTTCATCCATCCTGATAACCAAGTATTCTTCTATCCTAGTTCTTCCGCAGACACTCTCTTCTTTCTTGCATCCTAGTGCTTCTCATTAACTTGTATTCTTCTTGTATTCTTCTATCCTAGTCCTTCCGCAAACACTCTCAGAGTCTTCTTTCATCCATCCTGATAACCAAGTATTCTTCTATCCTAGTTCTTCCGCAGACACTCTCTTCTTTCTTGCATTGTAGTCCATCTCCCTTTCTTTATCATCTCCCCACCCATGGATGTCCTTGGCATTGTCGAAGACGTGGAGTTCGGAATTAACAATCTCAAAGAATGGATTGCTGACCAAGGAGCACAGAGAGAGGCCAGAATTCGACAAGGTTCTCCTTTGACACACATGGAGAGAGAGGAATTTGCTGCACAAAGGCACGCAGAGAGGGAGGAGACTCTCAAGATAGCAGACAGTGAAAGACTTCTAAGACGTATGATAAAAGCACGACAAGATCTATTAGACTTCTTAAGTAACCTGCATTATCGCAGCTCTCGTCATGGGCGATTTGATGCGGATGCTGAGAGAACAATAAGAGCCTCTCAGAGAAATTATAAAGAAACAATTTGTGATTGCTTAAACTTCTTCTTCACATGTAATTATGTTGAGGATACAGTTGTGGAGGCAGTGAAGGATTGGGTTGTTGAGAAGATAAGAGAGACTAATGATGAGATCTTCTAGACTTAGATAAGAGAGACTGTATTAAGGTGTTTTTTGACACCATATGGCTTTGTATTAAGGTGTTTTTTGACACCATATGGCTTTGAGTAATATGATCTACTTCTTGTACAAATGTGATGTTAAGATGATGTTAAGAGAGACTGTATTAAGGTGTTTTTTGACACCATATGGCTTTGAGTAATATGATCTACTTCTTTACAAATGTGATGTGCTCTTTTTGAAATGTACTCTAGTTTTCATAACATGTCACGCCATTTTTTCTAATTTGATTTTTTAAAATCTTACTTTTTTGTCTCTTTTAACAATGTGATGTACTCTATTTTTAACATCTCACGTCATTTTTTCTAATTTGATTTTTTTAAATCTTCCTTTTTGACTCAATGTTTTGTTTTATAACAGCCTCTTTTTTTGAAATGTTTTATCTAGAATTATCTCACAAAATGAATTTGGATAGTGCAAGAGTCCAAAATTAATGAAATAGGTGATTCCAGAGTATTGCCATCCACAACGGAAAATTCTGACACTAGAAGAAATTCAGTCAGTTCTACTTGGTGAAGAACTTCAGAACTCAAGCTATTCAAGCATGAAAAGGTCATTCTAATGTTCAGGCATTCACATCTTGAGACAGAAGCAGAGGCAGAGGTAGATCATATTAGAAAAGTGGTCATCATTAACAAAATCAAAGTCAGCATCAACATCAGCATCATCATCATCCTCAACAACATCAGAATCAGTAAAGAGGAAATCATTCCAACCGAGGAAGATTTCAAGGATGAGGGAATTCATCCACCAATGTGTTAAACATTCAGTGCAACTACTATCAGAAGTTCAGACACTATGAAAGAGATTGCCACAAGAAGCAGTATGACCAAGGTGGTTAATCCAATAGTCCCGAGGTAGAGGAAATCATTGTGGTGGACATTCTAGTCATAGTCATTTTGCAAATGAACATGCAAATATGTTTCTTGCAAGTGAGGAAACGCATCAGACTGATACACTGTACCCAGACATTGATTACAATCCCAAAGAGGATTTTAGCTATCAAGTCGACCAAGTGGAACAGGATCCTTGGTACATTGACAGCGGTGCATCATCTCAGATGACAAATCATCAAGAATGGTTCACAGAAATGAAGCCATTAGAAGGACAAAAAAATGTCATCTACACAGCAGACAATACACCGAATGCACTTCAAGGAACATGTGTCATCCCTATGAAAAATCTCACTAGTATGAAAGGATTAGTGAAAGATGTACTCTATGTTTCGAAGCTTAGCAAGAACCTCTTATCAGTAGGTCAAATGACAGAACACAATTATAGAGTCATCTTCGATGGTGATGAATGCACTATCAGAGACAAATCCAAAAGATGTCAGCTAGTAGCAAAAGATGTCAAGGAAGGACGCTTATACAAAATACTAGCTACAGTACCAAATAAGCATTCCATGTCAGCTCAATCACAACAAATGCCACTATCTCGAAAATGGCACAAGAGATATGGTCATGTCAATTTCAAGTACTTGTTAGATCTCAAGAATCAAAATATGGCAATTGGGATTCCGAAGCTACAGTTTCTTGGAAAAGTTTGTGAAGCATGCTGCTTGAGCAAACAAAAGTGAACCAACTTTGGCAGAACTACCTCTCATGCATGACGTATTCTTGATTTGATACATACAGATGTATGGGGTTATGCCCAGACCCACAGCATCAATGGTTCACTTTATTACTTGACTTACATCGACAACTACAACAGATATTGTTGGGTCTACTTTCTGAAAGAGAAATCTGAAGTGTTTTCCAGATTTCAAGAATTCAAAGCCATGGTAGAAAACCAAACAGGTAGAAAGATAAAAGTCATGAGATCAGACAGAGGAGGTGAATACATGTCTTTAGCATTCATGAACTTTTGCAAAAATCACGGCAATCGAAGACAATTCACATGTGTAGATACTCCTCAGCAGAATGCAAGAGCTGAAAGGAAGAATGGGACTTTAGCGGACAGTGCTAGAGAAATGCTTAGTGAAAAGCATCTTCCGAATCAGTATTGGGCAGAAGCAATAGCCACTACAAACCTCCTACAAACTATTTGCTTAATCAACTTCCTACCGAACCGATACAAGGTATGACTCCTTATGAAGCATTCACTGGACACAAGCCACACATTGGGCATCTCCGCATATTTGGTTGCATAGCATATGCCCACATACATGATGATCATCGCAAGAAATTGGATGCAAAGTCATGCAAATGCATCATGGTTGGCTACAGTGAAGAAAGCAAAGCATACAAATTGTATGATACCATCAACCGCAAGGTCATTATCTCCAGAGATGTAATCTTTGATGAGGAATTAGAATGGAAAACCCCAGGAAGCATCGACTTCACAGTCATCTACTGAACAGGTTGATGAAGAAGAGCAAGAATTGCCAGCATCTTGAGGGAAGGTGTTGAGAGTTCACGCTCAACATCATGTGATCACGTGTGCATAGCACCATCATGTGATCATATGTGCATAGCACTAATCTTATAGAGTGCTATAAAGGAAAGGGTTAGATCCCCTAACCCTAACCCTAAATAGGTTTGTATATATTCTATTTTTTCAACTAAATCTAGTGTACAAGTAGTCATTTGTGGTGTGCTCTCTAGCTGTGCCCTCTCTCCTCCACTCTTCTCCTCTCCCCTCTTCATATTTTGTCAACTCCTATTATGTGATTCCTTATTTCTTCAAAGAGGATGGGTGCCTAATGGGGCCTAGATTTGAAGCTTTTTTATGTGTCTAAGTAGTGCAATTTTGAATGATTACATGGTTGCATGTATGTGTAGAACTAACCTTTTATGCTTTTGAATAAATTTTCGTACCCTATACTATTTAGGATGCATGCTTCTAGCATTGAAATGATTTAACAACCTCATTCAAAATGTTCATTCCTTATTACTTTAGTCTCATATTCAACTTTTCAATGTGTACTATTGGTTGGAGACCAATTTTATCAAATTCCATTCGATAATGCATAAGTTATGGATAGGCAAGTTACCAATATACAATCAATGTGGCTGCACTCAAGCTTGCAGTGACCCTATTAATAACTATTTATTAGTATTAATAACTTTTTCAATTACATCAACTAATGAATAATCTTAGTTTAGAGTCGTCAAATTATTTTAAAAACCTAATCCATCTACTTTTAAAAATTAATTCTAAAAATAATAGAGTAAAAACCAACAAAATTCAACATAATGATAACTATATCTATATGATACAAGCCATTATAAAGTGAGCCCCATAATTTGCATATGATACTTTTTGGCGTTTGAAGCTTTGTTAGACCTTTTGGAATCCCTTTTGTTTTTTATAAGACTCAAACAATGATTCATATAGAGAGCACACGAATCTCAAAGATAGAGAGCACCACAATGGTACCATGTGTGTGTGTGTGTGTGTGTGCATGCGCACGCACATGCGCATGCACCCATGGGTGTGTGCATGATACTGTGCTCCCACCATGCAGTGGTATTATACAACATGATAAATTTTGAAATATCATGTGATAAATTCAAATAATTATATGCAATATTTATATTTCGTGCATGGTAATTAGTTGTAATTGGTAATCCATTGTAAATCATCCTTTTTTTAAAATCAAACCTAGACCAATTTTTTAAATGAATCAATTTAAATTTCCACAAATCCTTGTAGTCATACATTAATTTTCCTAGAGGAAATTCATCATTAAGGAGCGCTCCCAAAATGATATGGTAACATGTCTATATGTCATGTGTCATCTTCAAAGAAGAGAAGAAGAAAGTATGAACCTCATTTCTTAAGTCATCTGATAGGGGCGTATCATCCTTTGAGACCGTAGAAAGGTGTTAATAATATACCAAAAAGTGGATTTGAAGAGCAAAGTTTCAACTTCAACATTAATGATAATTTCAATGTCCTTTGACTCATAAGTAGACTCTGAAAGTTTAATGGGTAGAATTAAATCTCTTTATACATTATATTTTATTTAGTGGATCACAAAAGGGGGATGTTCAGTCTCATAGACCTTCACGGTCTCCCGAAGACTTTAATAAACTTTCTTTCTTTCTTTCTTTCAGGCATCAGCATCCTCGAGGTATGTGTTATGTGCAACTTGAATTATAGTAGATGTGACATATTTAACATGGCATGTAGTAGTAATGTAGACTTTGGGAATAGAACCAATAATGAGGTACCATTTGATGATTGATTGATTGATATAGAGAGAGAGAGAGAGAGAGAGAGAGAGAGAGAGATTACAACCTTTCATGATCATGATTTTCAAAATCATAATTTTAAATAGATTACAACTCTTTATAATTTTAAAAAGATTAGAACTCGTCATGACCATGACTTTCAATAAGCATATTTAAAACTTAAGTGGACGGTTCAAATATCTATCAATGATTTAAAGTTTTGGGGAAACAAAGGACCCTGGGGCACAAACATTCTACCACACTCGCTTGGCGAGCAACTTTAAAGATGAATATCACATAAGGTTCCTACAAGTACATGTGCATGACTATAATTTTCTTAAAACATTAAAAGCAAAGGCTTTTGTAACTAAAGTAATGGGAGGAAATATCCATCAATTAAGAGGACCCCCAGCAAGAGAAAATGCCTATTAAATAATTAGTTGAGGGAGGGGGAATCACAAAAACTAACGTTTAAGCTAAGGTTGATATGACAACCGATCGATGTGATATAAGAAGGTAGTGTATGAGTGGCGGTGGCATATTCTCGGGGGGGTCACTTAGTGTAATATGTCTATATCACGTGCATTCAAGGGTTCTTTTCTAAATCCCTATGTAACCTATTTATAGTATTTCCTAGTATCCCCTCTGTAAATTTTGGGAAAATTTATAAATCCCCTTCTGTAAGTATATTTATTTTCTTAGAGGAATTTTAAAAGTCCTTATGTGAGTCATACACTACTACTTTTGGAGTCCCTTTAGGTAGGATGAGATATTTAGAATGCAAGATCTCTACATCACCTGCATTATTTGAATCTACACACAAAAAATTAAGGTACCAACTGCAATAATGGGCAATGCATAAGTTTAAGATGGGTTTGTGTCTTGATGATGCCATAAGGCAAGAGAAACAAAGAATAAAGACATATGTGCAAAAATTAAGAGGAACAAATATCAAACAAGACAAATCATGCGTGCCGTACACCAAGAGCAAAGAATTGTGCAAAGTCACTTGAAACACGTAAAGAGCTCAAGAAACAACCTTTATAAAAATACTGGGAGCTTTTATAAATGCTTTATATCTTTCAATTTTTTACAAAACTATATGTATGGGCGTTTCAGCTAGGAGAAGGGATGATACATTAGCCAATTTTACAAAGCATTCAATGACGATATATAATGTTTATTTCTTGCCAAATACAAACATCTAGAGCATTCTTATGTGAAAGATTAGAAACTTGTTTAAACAATGTATATCTGAGACTTAGTAATTTCTTCCATGTCTTTATTGTTAGAGAAGGAGTAGAGAAGAAAAAACTAAAACACCATGCTTTTGGCCACATTTTGAACAATCACCATTCCTAAATGAATGTGCTTTGTGAGAAGCATCCCTGCGACTACCCTCAATAGCTAACCATGCCTCAGAAGTTGGATCACATGAATGTTTTGATTGCTCATATCGCACTCTCTTCGAAATAGTGAAATGTGAATCTATGTCTTTTACCCTCTTGCTTCTACCCTTCTCCTCTTTCCACTTCAAATCCCAAAAACCTAATTTTTCCATGTCAATATTAGGAGGCAAGTCATCTCGCAAGTCTTCTGCACATTTCTTCATATTTCCTATGATGCTATTAATCATGTGACATACTCCACCTTCATTCATTTCACTCTTGGGCAACGTCTCTCCCATTGTGTTGGCTATGACCTCATTGTAGAAACACTCTGTCCGTATTGCATTGCTAGTTATGGCTATTATTTGCTCCTTGCTCATCTTACTTATCCCTATACAAAGATGCCGCCTAATGA
Source organism: Dipteris shenzhenensis (assembly GCF_047967505.1). Lineage (NCBI taxonomy): Eukaryota > Viridiplantae > Streptophyta > Polypodiopsida > Gleicheniales > Dipteridaceae > Dipteris > Dipteris shenzhenensis. The sequence goes on along the minus strand of NC_141600.1, from coordinate 48,024,949 downwards.
CTTTGAGCCAATTTTTCCTTTGCTCTGCTTGCATCTTTTCACAAAAGGATTTCTGGCAAAACATGCATTAAAAAACCAAGTTTTGAGAGAGAATCTAAAATATATTCATAGATTAAATAATCAATGAACACAAAGTTAATTACAATAAAGAACACAACGAACTCCATTCTTATGAAATTTGCATCCTTATACATAAGCAACTTTCAAAGACCCCATGGATAGGCTATAGAGAAACGATAGGGTTTGCAGTGGAGCGATAAAAAATAGACGATACTCAGACACAACTGAAGAACAGAACTCTAAAAACATAGTGCCTGTCGGTAATATGAAAAACTGAATACAAGAACCTCAAGCCGTCATGTCTCAAGGATCGTGGCTGAGGCTTATCTGAAAGATGATTCCATGTAGAGAAACGGTAGAAAAGATAGCAGCAGAGGGAGCGAAACTCAATCCTCCGTGTAGCTCGATCATGACGAAGATGATGAAGGGCTGGAGTGTTGGGGTAAAGGGCAGTGTGCCCACCCACTTGTACAATGCCCATGTATACTCATATATATATATGATAGAGGAATAAGCTGGAGTAGCTTTTGCTCCACCACTTTTGGTGTCTCCTATCCCGTTGTGTGCTCTCCTCTCCCACAACTGGTATCAGAGCTAAGGAGAGCTTGGTGAGTGTGGCCAGCAAGGTTAGAGAGGAGCAGCCTGGTATGAAAGCAACGAGGTCGGCGTCGGAGACGTAATATGGAGACTCGGCTCACTGGGAAGTGACGCTGGGAGGTGGCTTTGGTTTTGCCAGTCTCCACGACGATGGGCGCAGTGATGAGGAGCTCTTGCTGCAGGTTGTTGGAGTTGCTGTGCGTGGAGGATAAGATCTGCTCTGACATTCGAGGGATGCCATGAGAGGTCACTACTGAGTTTGTCGATGCTGGAGCCATTTGTTATTTGGCCTACGAATCGCCATCGGTGGGTTTGGAGCAATGGACGTTGAGGCTGAGCGTCTCAGTAGAGGCTGTGGCGCTACTGAAGGGCTATGGAGATGGCGCTCATGAGAGAGTAGCTGAGGGATATGGCTTGGCTGCTCGTATGGTTGACTGTTTGTGGGGCTGCCAGTTTGCTCATCCGTGTGTGGTGGAGGCGCAGCTGCGGACTGGTTTGTCCCATTGAATAGAGGACTTGGCCGATGGAGGGTTGACTGTGTTGTGAGCTATGTCGAGTCAGCTTGCTTGCCGAGGCATGAAGAGTTGCTCACGTTGGAGGCAAACATATGCTGAAGCTTTGCTTGAAGCTACTGTGGATGGCTGAGTGCCTAGGAGCAAGAGCTGTGGGCGTTGCAATGTTGATGATGGCTAGCTCTATTGAGGATCACTCGTGGCAGTCCATTGCATGGAGGGCTGTAGGGATGCTCCATCCTGTGAGCAAAGGAAGAGCAGCCCAGTGATAGCAACAACATCCATTTTGGAGAAGATGAGCTGTTGGAGAGCTTGTGGATTGCATGTTTGATGCAGTTGTATGCTTGGGAGATAGCCACTGTTGCATTTGAGGTCTTGGAGCTGAGCATTGGCTGATTTTGGTCTCTTTGCAGGACATTTTGTAGAAGTACGCCTTGTGGACATTAGCTATGGATAAACTGATTTGAGGTTGTTGCTTAGGCACTTTGCGGGACTGGTCATATGCCATTTTGCAGTCTTGCACAAGGAGCTTTCGATCTGTACATCACTTTGGCAGTGGCATTGACACATGCTTTGACAGTGGTACATGCCTGGTTGAGATGCATTGACAGTTCGTTGGATGCATGGTTATTTGCCTATGTTGGATACATACAGTGGTACGGTGATGTATTGAGATCCTGTCAGATTAGCATCATTTGGAGCACATTTCGGGGCTGTTTTGCCAGTGCTTTTGGGCTATTTAATTGCTGATCTATGAGCATTCTTGGGGCTGATTTGGTTGGGCATTGTACTTGCCATTTTGCTGGTGTTGCAGTTGACATACGGGGTGATCTGCTGGATGTATTTTGACCATTTTTGGGGCTGTTTTTTGCCGGAGCAGATGAGTGCTGTAAAGGGCAACAAACATTCAAGGAAGCTGCTGTTGCTGTTTTTATGACAAAACAGTCATTTTCAGGACTGAATATCTCTTTCCTGGTGCGGAATTGCACTTTGTGCCAAACTGGAAAGTTGTAGTTCATAGAATATACTACAACTTTGCTTTTGGAAGCAAGTTGATCCGGTATAAGCTGCAGGAGTTACAGCCTCTGCAAAACCACAAAAAGTTGCAGTCTACTGTCTATTTGTGACCAATGTGCAGGAAGCTGCTTTTCAGGTGAGAATATCTGAGAATCCACAAGGATTTGGCTCTTGAACTCAACTAACAAGTTGTAGATCTTTTTACCAGCTACAACTTTTCTGTTTACAGCTTTGGCATCCGGTCTTTTAGTGAAAAGATATTGCTGTTCAAAAACAGGGACAGCGTGTTATTTTGCCCAAAGTGGCTGTGAGGTATTGTTGTAGGAATTTCTCTTGCACAACAGTGAATTGGGAACTCACAGTAAATTACAGAAAGTGATTGGGATCTCACTTCAGTCCAAGGGCATTATTGGCATTTTGGCAAGTCACTTTGGCACATTTGGCAAGTGGTGAATGCTTGATTTTGTTGCCAAAGGATTGCGCGCTTGAGGTGATGCATTGGTGATGCAGTAAATGCCATTTCGATGCATTATGGATTTGCATTGGTGGATGCCGCACTGATGTTTATGGATAGTTGAGCTGGGCTCCTATTGCCATTGGTTGAGCAGATATTGCTCATTTGGTTCACTGCATTTCTTACTTGGATTGCCAAGCATTGGCAGGTTACTGGGCTGCATATATTCTTGTTTATGCTTCTTTATGGCTGAGTGCTTTTGAGCATTGGATCAGCCAATTTATTTGGAGACCTAATTGGTCTGGACAACACTATATTTTTTGGTCATTTGGGTTGCCTATTGCACTATACTGCTCTTTGGTTGTGACCTATTGTGCCACAGATATGGCATCTACAGCTGGTAGTGCCCTCTTTGATATTGAGAGGTTGGATGGATCAAACTTTCAGTATTGGAAAGAGCAGATTTATGATGTGTTAGTGCAGAAGAGGCAACATAAGCCCATTCAATGCAAAGGTGTCAAGCCTAATAGCATCAAACAGAGTGATTGGGATGACATGGATGAGCAAGCATGCTCTATCATTCAATCATCACTCTCGAAGTCAATCTACTTGCAGGTACAGGATGGTGTACAGGGTGTAGATTACCATGCATATGAGTTTTATACTCGTATATGCCGGATGTATGACCATGATAGTGTTATGTTACAGCATGATGGGCTGAAATGTACTGATGGGCTGAATTACAGCCTTGATATGCACTCCAAAGGTCGATCAATTGGTAGAAATAGGTCACGTTCAAGGGGGAATTCCAAGAGCAAGTCTAGCTCTCGGACTTGTGTTAGATGTTTCTATTGTGGAAAGTATGGCTACATGAAAAAGTATTGCTGGAAATGGCTGAGAAAATACAAGAAGAAGAGCAAGGTTAAGAATGACAGGAAGAAGGAGAAGAAGCATGTTGAGCTTCAAGGCGTGGATGCCAGGGTTTCCACTGATAGTAGCAATGATGAAGGCATTCTTTTGTCTATGTCTGGCACCTCCTTCTTGGCCACTGATGTACCCATTCTCGGTGATTGGATGTTAGATCCATGTGCTTCATGTCATATGACCCCTCATAGGTCATGGTTCAGTGCATATCAGGAATGTATTGTGGAGAGTGGTTTGATGGGCATTGATCATTCTATGGATGTCTATGGTTATGGGGATATCCACCTTGTTATGCCTAGTGGCTCTATTCTTGTTCTACAGAGGGTTAGACATATACCAAGACTTGCTACGAGCAAGATCAGTACCTGGACAGTTGGTTGAGGCAGGTTATCATGTCTCTTTGGGTGATCATGCATGGAATATTGCTAGAGGCAATCTGGTTATGGCTAGGGGATCACGGGTTGGATTCTCTTATGCATTGCATGTATCAGGTGTCCAGGATAAGATGCTTATGATTAGTAAGCAGCCATCAGCTAGTTTATGGTATGCCAGACTTGGACATATGTCTACTGCAGGTATGGAAGCCCTTACAACATTGAGATACATTCCTGTTATGGATGTCTCTTAAATTTTATGTCATGATTGTGATGATGATCAGCAGTCAGGATCCTCCTTTGTGAGGAAGATAGTCAGTGAGAGGTATCTTGAGCCATTGCAGTTGGTTCATAGTGCAATTTGTGGGCCTATGCCTACCGTTTCACTGGGTGGCGCCTCTTACTTTGTGACATTTATTGATGCTGCTACAAAGTACATATGGGTATATCCGATTCAGCAGAAGCATGATGTATATGATACATTTCAGCGCTTCTTGGGTAATGCTGAAAATCAGTCAGGAAAGAAGCTATTGAGCTTGATGACTGATGGTGATGCAGAGTTTACCTCTTCTAGATTTCAGCATCTATGTGATACACTTGGTATCAGGAGGGTGTTGACCACTCCTCATCTTTCTGCTCATGATGCCTTGGCAGAAGGCATAAATCGGATTCTATTGGACAAGATTGGTAGCATGCTACGGTATGCAGGTCTTACCGAATGCTATTGGGCTGAGGCATGTAAGACAGCTGCATACTTGCTTAACAGGTCACCCAGGAGATCTCTGAATGGTAGAGTGCCATTTGACTTCTTGACAGGCAGGGCACCATGTTACGAGCATTTACGTGTGTTTGGCTGCGAGGCTTATGCTCATGGTTCCCGATCGAGGAGGTGTATCTTCCTTGGATACAGTGAGTCCAGTAGGGACTACAGGTTATATGATTCTTCAACTAGAGAGTTGATACACAGCCATAATGTCTATTTCACAGAGGATGCTATGTTTAGACAGCCCAGGACTGTGGATAGCAGGAAAGTGGAGATTGTTGATGCATCTTCTATGGACAGTTACAGTTTACTCCCAGGATGCGGAGTGCCTCTTGCAGATGAGGATGAGGCTATGCATGGTGAGGAGGATACCTTGGCTAATGATGCCCGGTATGATCCATTGGCTGGTTATGCCAGGACAGATGTGGTTTCTGCAGTTATTGACTCGGGTCATATTGTGCATGGGCACGAATCATTGATATGTTTGCTTTGTAAGTGCCTCTATAGCCAGAAGCAATCCCCTCGAGCTTGGCTTCATAGGTTTGATACCGTTATGAGAGCTCAGGATGTGATGTGCTGTGAGACAGGTTATGGTCTTAGTATTCAGGAGGTTGCTATCCTTCTGAGGTTACTTGCCATATGGTTCCTTATGGACAGGGATGCTTTGCAGTGGGAGCTACATGGTCTTGATGATGTTTGTCAGATACTTGGTTGTTTCAGTATGGAGAGGAAAAGTTACTGAGTACTCCATTGCCTGTATTGGCTCCATACTTGAAACACAGTAGGTTTGACGATCACAGATCAGTTGAGCAGCAAGTTATGGTTGATATGGCAGCCATAGTACTTCATGCATCCATGACTGTGTTGAGACTTGGTTCTCACATGTTTGCCATTGGGGCTACACTTCCAGTTCTTGCTTCCGTTGCAGTGGGAATGCACTTTGCACATTGTAAAGTGCCGATGGGCATAGGATGACGGTCTGGTCATCTTGTTTTTCAGCCTATGGCTGATTGTATTGTATGTGTACTATATTCCCTTAAAGGCACACTGCCTTTAAGTGGGAGGTTGTTGGGGTAAAGGGCAGTGTGCCCACCCACTTGTACAATGCCCATGTATACTCATATATATATATGATAGAGGAATAAGCTGGAGTAGCTTTTGCTCCACCACTTTTGGTGTCTCCTATCCCGTTGTGTGCTCTCCTCTCCCACACTGGAGCTGCCCTAGGAAATGGCTGAAAACAACATGCTCTGAGGAAGGAACCTTCAGGCTATCTCGAATAGCAATATGATGAAGAAAAGGAGCAGATCTGGAGCTGGAGGTCCAGGGCTAGATCTGGAGGAGAGGAATAAAGAGACAAAGGAGTTGGGGCAGAACTGGAGCAGAGGAGTAGATCTGGAGCAGGAGGGGCTACAGCAAAGGATGGAGGAGGTGAGGAGCAGCTACAGGTCCAGTCGTAGAGACTGAGGGGGTAGGTAGTCTTTTATAGGCCTGACCCAGGAAGTCGGCCAGCTGGTCGGTCAGTTCCTAGGTCGGTGGGCTGGCCAATTGGTCGGCCAATTCTCGTCGGCCAGTTCTAGTCAGCCATTTTTAGCCTTTCTGGCCACTTGTTTGGCCCTACTGGCTGACCTTTTGGCTGGTCTGTTTGGTTCCTTTTGTGCCTTTGGCTGGCCTTAATGCCCCTAAAATAAGGAGCACTGCAAGCTGGTATATTTGTCCCTAAAATTGGAGATTGTAGTTGCTTAACATAGGCATGAATCAAAGACACAAATATCATTGACTCTAGCATTGTTACCTCCGATGTATGAGCATGAATCTCGGATGTATATTTATTGGGAAGTTTACAACCTCTACACACTAGCATTTATGCAAAAATATTGTAATATTTAAGGCTGTTGCCAATGTATTGATTAGTTAGGAGGGTTAGGGATACTTTTTCCTTCTAAGGTTTTCCCCTCTAACCATAGTTAGTGCTTGACTTTAGTTTGTTGCAACTTCATGTCAAGTTTTCCTGCTCCAGCATCTCCATCTCTCACATTTCGTATTAGAACTTGCCTGTGTTGCCCTCCACTCCCCAACTCCATTCCAAGTTCGGGAGAGGACTTCTGTCATGGGGAAACTCCACCTACAGCCATAGTTGTCTTGTTTTCCTATAGCCACTACCCTGAGCTAGCAGCTTGAAGTAAGGTGCCCGCAGGTTTTGAAGCTTTGGTGCAGATTTTGAAGCTCTTCTACTGTTTTCAAGGCAGACAGTACTTGTTTCAGTGCTGAAATTCCTGCACAGCCTGATCTATAGCCGCTGTTTTGATTTTGACCTGTTCTACTGTAGGTTCTGACCTGTTATGCACCTGCTCCTATGGTTTTCTGTTTTCTACAGCAGCTAGGGTTTGCACAGGCTAAAGTGCATGCACCATCTAGGTGCTGCTTGTAAGAGACATTGTCTACAGTCTTTTGCAGACCTCAGGGCCCGTGTTGCATTTTGGAGCTGACCAAGGCAGCTGCAACCTGCTGCAGGCTCATTTTGGAGCAGTCTACTCATATTGCTAGGTCCCACTCACAGAGGATTGGGTACCCCTTTCGGTCACAGACATTTGGATGCCATACAAGCTGTTTATGTGCAAGGAGTTTGAAGTAAATATTGCATTTTTTAGGAGTCTGCTCCAAATGTGTTAGAAAACTTAAAAGCCCCCGTTAATGTGTTGGAATGGTCACCTCCCCATCTGTGAGCCCCCAAATGAGGAGTGCATCGGGGGGGATGGACCATAGGTGGAATGGCCTGCCACATGGACAGCATCTTGGATGTCATGAGGGCAAGGGACTCATGGTGGAGAGGGGGCTGCCACATGGGCAGCACACAGGCTGCCATGTGGATAGCTGTCAAGACAGAGCCAGTGGGCTGACAGAGGCCCATCATGGCATGAATGTATAAGCTGGAACAGGCCCCTGACAGAGGCGCACAGGAGGTGGAACATAGCTGGCACATGGCAGGCCAAAAGGGCGCCTGCAGGGGGCAACAGGACCAGCCAACCAAGTCGGCCAGCAAGCCAGTCGGCCATTAGGACTGACTGGTCGATTTTTGACAGCCAGCTCCCAAGGGGGCCTATAAAAGGAGGGGCCCTCATATATCATCTATGCTTAACACCTGCAGCAGATAGAGTGCTGAAGTAAGGAATTTTGGGGATCCTCCCTAAACCCCTGAAACCTTGTTGAGAGCAATGCAGCAGCAGAGGCATTTTGGGGCTCCTCCTTAAGCCACTGAAGACCTTGTCGAGAGCAATGCAGCAGCAGGATAGAGCATGGGGCATGCGCCTACTGTACAGGCTGCTTTGGGGGGTGCAATACAGGCTGGAGCACTCCGTGGAACTGTGTGCTGGTCTGGAACATTGCAAGGTTAGTGTAAGACCTGCAGCCGGTTTTGCAGCAGTGACAGGCCTGGGATGGAACAGGTTGGGTACAAGCAGGTCAGCAGACCTGTAGAGGAGGTGATTTTTATAGACCAGGGTCAGCCTAGATCTGTTCGGTTCAGTTTACTGACCAGGTTGGCCTGGTAAGGGTGTTGGCTACCTAGAAGAGAAGCCATAGGTGGCCGGAGTTCTATCCCATCGAAGCCCTTCACAAGAGGCATGCAGGAGCAAAACCTGGCCACCTTTCTTGTGTATACCTCAGATTTGCGGAGTCTTCCGTGGCTGTCCTTTCGTGCAGCAGTTTGCTGGATGTTTGCAGCTCCTTGAAGCTGTGTTGATCTCTCTCTCTGTTCTTTATAGTTTGTGGGTTTAGAATTCTTTGTGCATCTCTGTGTGTTTGGAAAGATCCATTGTGTTGGAGGTTCGAGTAATGCTGGTATTTGAAAACAGTATTCCAGAATCCTTGATGCAACCAAAATGGGCCCTAGAAGACAAACTAACTGTTCTATCTCCCCTTTAACAATTAGGAGGTAGTTCTCTGTAAAATCACCAAGTACAATTAATGCAAAACTGTCTGGAATAGCCAATAGATGTGTAGAACTCCTGAAACCACTGAATGTTGCCAAAACACAGCCAAAAGAATGGGCAGAGAATGTAGAACTTAAGATTCGACCACCAATCTTGCAGATAGACAAGAAAAACATTTTAGAAGCATCAAATCACCATCCAGCTCAAGCAGAGCTCAAGCAGAGTGGAGCAGCACTTCAGGATGCAGGAAGGAGCAGCAGAGCAGCACCAGTTGGGCCTATGACCAGAAGGTGAACTTGGCTGAGGAGCTGCAGACTTAGCTCACAGAGGGCTGCCTACCTAGGCTGTACACAGGAAGTAAGGTAGAAGGATCTAGACATAAAGTCTACATCCGCTTGAGGTGGAGCACGCGGGCTCGAGTCTAGAGATATCCGTAAGATAGTAGAAGTACCTTGTGGTAAGATCAAAGTACCACGCTGTGGTGGGACTCCAAGCCCTCATACATCATCTTTTGGCCTATGACTAGAAGGTGAACTTGGCTGAGGAGCTGCAGACTTAGCTCACAGAGGGCTGCCTACCTAGGCTGTACACAGGAAGTAAGGTAGAAGGATATAGACATAAAGTCTACATCCGCTCGAGATGGATCACGCGGGCTCGAGTCTAGAGATATCTGGCACATAGTAGAAGTACCTTGTGGTAAGATCAAAGTACCACGCTCTGGTGGGACTTTGGATCCCTCTCTCTTTTGTTGTGCCCATAGTTTTGGATGGAAATATATTGTTTTGGTAGCTTCTATATCTGGCTGGTTCATTGTCTATTGATGAGCCCTACATTCTACACAAAATATTTCCAAAGAGGACTATGCAAGCTACAATGACACGAACATCAAATCAAATGACTAAGTGTCCAGTTACATTTAATAATGTTAAGTACAACAACATCAAAAGTCGAATAAACAACCAAGTGTTGAAGCCGACACTATCATACAACACTGATAACCTACAACGACACTGAAAGCCAAATAAATGACCATGTGTCGAAGTTTAAACATTTGTTTTATGAAATAAGCTACGACAACACTGAAAGCCGAATAAACGACCTAGTGTCGAAGCCTACTTATTTTATAAATTATATATCTAAAAACAACACCAAAAGTCTAATAAACGACAAAGTGTTGAATCCTATTACTCTTCTAAGGTTGAGAGACGACACATACAGTCAAATGATACGACCAAGTGTCGAGCTAGTTTCAAAACAATGAGAAGGAGTCCTTGTAACGACATCAAAGGTTGAATATTACAACCAAATGTCGAAATGCAGACTTACTTACTTAACCGCACATATAATCGAGTAATACGATCCAATGCGGAAAGATAAGCACCATGCAAATGCATGGCCCAAGTAATTGACTCAAATATTACATTACAAATTAGATGATCGACGTATTATGTCGAAAGGCCAAATACGACACTACGTCAATATGTAATAGTCATGTAATATCAAGAATAAAAAGGTTATGGCATTGACATACTATATGAAAAGACGACACTACATCGAACATACGTGAAGAAGAACCCCCTCCCAAAAAAAGCTTATCAACTTATCAAAAATTTGCCAACGGATGGGTTATTGAGCAGAGAAAGAAAAGCTATCATACCTTTATTTCAATTATAGTTTTGATTTTGGATTGCTAACCAGGCACAAAGCGAACAGAGAGTCTCCTTGGTGACCTGCACAAATCCAAGGGACAATTAATAGAAATCCTCTCAGTAGAAGGCAAGCTATAAACTCCAGTTAAGTCGTTCCCAAAACTGCCTTTTCGAGATGCAGTGCCTTATGAACAAACTTATTAGAGAGCTTATGTAAGGTAAAGGGGAAGGAATAAGGTAAATAAGGAATCCTAAGCTATGGATGAGCAACCCAAGCTGCGTGGAGACCGATGAAGTGCCTGTTGTTGTCGTGGTCACCACACTCGTCTTGAAGTGCTGGCGGATTGCAAAATTCTCTCTCGCCATTGTCTGAGACATTACCAAATCCTGTTGCCCCTCCCAAAATGGATTCACTACTGGAGGTAACAGCAAGCTGCAGATGCACTCACCACACTAGTCATCGTAACCGTAGTTGGAGAGAGTCACCAAAACCTGGTGCCTCTTCCAAACTTATCCCTCGCCCCACTGTTGGACAGAGTCACCAAAACTTGCTGCCTCTCCCAAAATGGATTCACTACTCGAGGTAACAGTAGATGCACTCACCACACTAGTCACTACAACCAAAGTCATAGTCCCTTCCGTCCGTGGCAACTCCGCAGTCCTGGCCATGACCAAGGCCACAATTTGTGTCACTCTTGTGGTGCTTACTAGCAGAGTACTGACTGCCTTTGAGGTCTACTGCATTGAACGAGGTGGTGGCAAAGGGGGCATTGGGGACACCATGGCTGTTGGTCAAAGGAGGGGCACTCAAACTGGGCATCTCTAACTGAGAAGAGATTCCGCCCTCTTCATTCCTCTTCTACTTCTTCTATTGTGTAGGTAGCACAATCCGAGGACCGTTTGGCACCAAAGATGAGATCGCCGCTCTGAGGCGCAGGGGAACCTCGAATCCCTCTACCCAAAGAGTAGGCTATGCAACTCAAAAATCCAAAGAGTTGGCTATGCCTCCATTATCCAGCAACATCTTGCCACTCCCCTTGAGGCTTTTCAAGGTCGTTTCTAGCTCTCGGCTCATTGCCTTCCGCCTTGTCCTAATTAAAAACGTTATACTATTAAATGGGCTCTATGGCAAGTTTCCTCCATGATCTTCCCCTGTTTTTTGCTTTGCAATCCCATAGCCCTGGCTTTTGTGTTGCAATCCCATACATGTTAGACTTGTGTGATATTTGAAAGCCATCACTGGCGCTCAACACAGAGAGAGAGAGAGAGCAACGCACAACAAATGAGATTGTTCATACTTCGCAACTCACCTAGTTCTCCTGCTGCTGCCAGCTTGTGTAGAGTCAACAACGTTGAGACAATTGGCTTGACAACCGACAGAGATATATTAAGAGCAGCCCACGGACATTCTCTCCATCTTGCAAGAGCTCACGCAATCATCCATCTCAATCCACTCAGAAATCTGAGTTGTGAGTATGGATGTCTACATTGAAAACCAGAAATTTTGGGCAATGTGTTACTCGCAAATAGTGCCTTACCATTGGCTGTCCACTGGAGTAGCAAGGTTGTCTGTTTGCAGGGCATCACTACGCAACCCACTCAAGCTCTAGGAGAGCATGCAGGCTGATAGAGATCGAAGGTGCTAGAAGTAGGTAGATGACAGTTGTGGGTGGTCAGAGATCCCTATCTAGGCAACACCCTATCTGCTAGAGGGTAGCACACTGAACACATTCTATTGTTTCAGGTTTTGTCCATATTGTTTTTAGCAATCTACAATTATATGATCAACTGTTCTACTCTAGTGTTGCACTGTTCAAAGATCTAAGTCTGTATGTATCTCTCTATGCTATACACATTAAGGAAAGAAGTGGGATTTGACTGTGTGTTTTCTGGGCATACGCTTTACAATCTTCCGCTCCAGGGAGTGTTGGCTGTAGCAAGCAGTCTTGACCTCTGTTTTCCAACTTATTACCCCCCAGATTTTTTGATTTGATAAACAAAAATCCAATCCCTCAAATTCAATTACCTAGAATGCCTACGGTAGATCAACGCTATGCCCAATCTATTTCTCATGTAGTCAAGAATATGAGAAGGGTAGAGAGCTGGACTAGAAGATCTGCTCTCTGGTCATCAAGCAAAGCCAGAAGAGTTAAACACAATAACATATTAGCATATGAAGGACTGCAAAAGCAAAACAAAGAGGGGCCAAGGCTAACACCACACGAAGTAGAAGAGACGCAACAAGATTGAACACAACACGAATTAGTAGAAGAGATGCAGCGAGGATTGAACTCTTAGCATCCCTCCTAGTAGTGAAAACATGAACACTGCGAAGAGGAGCCACCTTGTTCTTGCCGCTTTCTTTCTTATGATAATAGTTTTGCTGCGTTCTCGTCAACAAAGTCTGTAGCATGTGAAGTATTCTTTCGTTCTATACTGCAACCTTTTGATTTGCAAATTGCCTGTAGAACGGAGGTAGGAGCACCTTCAAGGATCGTTGTTAGCTTGAGGACTCAAGATCGAAGACCTAACAGCTTGAGGACTCAAGAGCTATGACCTGCATTACAGTGCACAAGCCCAAAGTGTCATTATGTGAAGAACCTGCAAGGCAAAGCATGGGACGTAGGAACTAAAGCATCTGCAATAGATGGTTGAAAATCACTTGTAGAGATCAAGAACTCGACTTTTCGGTATTGTATTGAGCTTGAAGTCGTAGTCTCATCATTTTGGGAGAGACAGCCAGTAGGTGTGCAGAGGAGCGAGAAGCCAACGAACGGAGAAGTTGGAGAGGGAGTAGGTGGAAGTGGTTGATTAGTGAAAGAGGGAAAATCCTCTTTCAAATCATGTTAGAGGAGGCTTAGCATGGCAAAGCCTTATAGGCTACAGGGAGATAAGGTTATCTTGAACCTCCTCCATAAACCAGGTTATCGTGATCCTCCATCAACTTATAAAATTAACCTTTTTATATATGCTAAGCATGCAAGGTTTAAAAACCTTGATTTTAGATTCTAGTGCACTAAAAAACACTCATGTTTTATGAATGAAAACCCATAAAAATTGCATATTTGATCTTCCAAGTCAAATCCCTATGAAACACTTACAAGAACAATTTCCATAAACCTGCAAATAGAAAATTATCAGGTGAAACCTAAAATTTTGTAGTTTCATTGTAAGGCTTTGTAGGTTTTTTGTGAACACTAATGCAAGGCAAGTACAGGTGGCGAGCGTGAGCTGCGAGCTGATAAGAACATGCAACAAGTCACCAATCATTTGCTTCCACGATGTTGGCTAGGATTGCAAAGTGATACTTGGCACGATCACCAACATCAAAGTAGGGTTCACACACATGGAAGGCCAAACATCAACACTCCCTCATCACTCAATGGTGTACATCATACAAAAAAAGTTTCAATATACTCACAAGGCAAGGCTTTTAGGATACGTCTACTGTTGATTTTGCAAAAAAGATAGAGCACTATACTACCTTTATAACTACGACAATCTCTTCCATATACTCACCCCTACCCCAAACACCAGACACCATAGACTCCCTCAACCCTGAAAGTCTTCATCTCGGACAAGTTCAAAGCAAAACTCATAATCCAAAAGAGGTCCTACTGGTGGCAATGGCAAATTAATCCACTCTATGCAAATATCCATGTCACATGTTGCAAACTTCTGGATAATTTTTAATAAAAAACGCCCTTCTGTATATTAACTTTTGGGTATTAAATTACTTCCTTATGTATATATAAATCTGTAAGTAATTGAATTAATAAAAACCCATCTGTTGAACTCATGTGATAGGGTTACATATGGCGAGTGACCCCCCCGAGGGCATATTGGAGAAGCGGGTGGGTGGAGGTGGCATATTGGGGAATCTTTGGGTTGTGCTTCTGGTTGCTTCTAGAATTCGTAGCTTTCTGCCCCTTTTGATTGCTTCCAGGTAGTGATATAAGAAGGACAAGAGGCAGAGGGGAGGAGAAGGCCTAGTGATGGAGGGGAGGAGAGGTAGAGAGGAGCAATAGAGAGGAGATGGGCAGGAGGCAGGAGAGCAGCATAGACATATGCAAATTAATGCTTAATTGAGAATGAATGAGGGGGGGAGGACCGATACACTAATTAATTAATTGATTTAGGCAAAGGAGTGATTAGGAGCCATCATAATGAGAATATCATATGAATAGTCATCAATGAATAAAAGTAAGTTTGGGTGTATAAAGATTATACTATATTGGCTTGGCCAACAACTTTGACGATGAATATCAGATAAAATTCTATGAGATATGAATACCTATGAAAAATACGGAATCTTTGCAAAGGATTAAGTAGGAGATCACTTGCATTCTTGAGAAAGGGCATTTATATGGGGGTGTTCTATTAAGAAATCCTCGATACAACGTGCATTCAAGGGGTATTTTAAAGACTTCTTCTCTATGGATTCTCAGGGGGTTCACCTCCAAATATTTTAGTGTACCATGTGCATTGAAAAGGAGGCATATTTTAATCCCACTTTTGAGAAAAATTTAATAGGTTTACAATAACAAGAGGGGTTTTAATTCAACCTTAGGGAAAATTCCGTTAGTTCATAAGTAAAGAGGATTTTATTGGTGGGGGAAATTTTAGCTGATGGGTTTTTAAAATACCCCTTAAACGCATGTGATACCTAGGATTTCTTAGTATTGCACCCCCTGAGTATGGATTTTGTACAAATAGAACAACCCCTTTCTCTATATACAATTTTTTTTTTCAATTAAGAAACCTATACTTAAATTTGAGTTAAATTTTTGAACTTAAAACCTTCCATTTGAACACACATAGTATACTAAAGATTATTGGGTGAACCCCTTAAGGGTAATTAATTGAGAGATTATATATATGCATCTTAATGAGATCTTAATAATGGGATTTATTCACTAATTATTTGAGTTTGTGAAGGTTCTTAATAAAATCCCTATCTAGAATGTGGCGACTTACACTTGATGCAAGGAATAGACATGCTAGATAGATGGTCCTTTGAATAGTGAGCCCCCTAAGTGTGCACATTAATCTCACATTAATAGGAAAGGAGGGTCTTGAGGAAAAAGTGAGAGTTGAAGGTGTCAATGATATAAATTTAAGATGTTGAAGGGGCAGCAAGTATTCAAGGACATACATACATAAATATGTATGTATGTAATGTACACACACACACACATGATATGTGTGTGTGTGTGTGTATGTGGGCTTAATACAATAATTTTTCCATGAAGAGGATTACTAAGAGATTGTGCACTGCATTTCAAATGAAGATAATATGCCATCATGTTGAGGTTTGGATGAGAGCATGACTACAAGTAACACACTATTCAAAAATTTTGGACTTGTGTAAAGTCCAATTTGAGAAATGGACTAACAAACAGTCCAAAAATTTTGAATATACTAGTAATGTTGTTTTTTGAACTAGATTTGACAACTCCAATTAAAAGATTTGGTGATTAAGTACTAAGAACATCAATGCATAACCAAATCTTTTATAGAGGTGATCTACATAAACATCTTCAGAACTTCTTATGAATTGAGCTACTATCACCTAAGAACATCAATAGATGACCAATTCTCTTAGAAAGGTGGTGTAAATAAACACCTTTATGTATAAGTGGTGTGCACACACCTTTATGACCATTTCTTTTAGAAAGGTGGTGTACATAAACCCCTTAGAAAGGTAGTGTACATAGATCCTTTTATGTGTAAGTGGTGTACATATACACCTCACTTGGTATTACTAGGTTCTTGACTAGTAGGCTCCTCTGGAGTCTATAAAGTCATGGTTGAAGAACCATCTATGCCTCCTGGTAACTCCTCTTGGTCATGCTTTTCCTCATCCATACCTTCTTTGGGTAAGGCTTCCTTGCTTGATCCACTTGCATGTCCTTCACACAAGATCAAAGGTGCCTTCCTCACTTTTAATTTCAAGGGAAGTTCTTCCACCTCTTTAGCCTTACCTTTTCCTATGACATGCTATACTACTACTTCTTGCTACCACGAGCCTTCCCGTATGATGAGTGGAACCTCCTTGACTCTACTTGATAATTTATCACCCTTATTCTTTGTGCGAATTTCTTCTTGGTGTAAGTCATCAGATGCAGAGCTTTCATCCTCATCATCACCTGAGCTAGAATCATCACCCTCAGACTCACTACCCTCGTCTTTGACATTTTCCTCACTACCCTCTTCTTTGACATTTTCCTCTTCAAAGAAGGTAGTGCAGCTGTAATATGTGTCAAAGAAATCAATATGATGGGTGGTATCAATGACATTTACATTTCTACCTTGGCATAGCAATTTCTCAGCAGCAAAACCCATTCGATACAATGCTACTTCCCACCCATCATTCAGTAAATTCTTTGTCATCTCTAGTATCACATCAGGATCCATCGGCTTTCTGTAATCCACCATTGCAGCATCAAGTTTAACCTTATTGTCCTCAAAGTAATGAAGCTCGAGAGTCCTTAAAGGAATTTTGATTAGATTGCCACCACCCCTGGATAAGAAGCACATCAAGAAAGGTTGCAAGACTTGAATGGCAATGCCTTCCAAGACATTCATATGATTGCATAGGACTATACCATGGTATACTTTTGAAAGTAAATACCCAAATGTAGATGTCAAACTCGCATACAAGGCATCCCTTTGTGATTCTATCATGAACAGGAGCAATGTTGATCTTTTCTTATCTGCCATAGGACCTTCTGTGATAAACCACACAAGTTCAACTATCCGTGACACTACAAGGTCTTGCAATTCATCTATGAAAAATACACATGGCTTCTCCCAAGCATGACCACTCATTGTTATGAAATGCTCTGTATCAATGCCATTGATGTGTGCAAAATTTGTATCATTCTCTGATAGCAAGATATCATAGGAGAAGCTGAATAGAGAACCATCATCTAAACCACCATTTGCTCTACCTTGGGCAGTGGGCTGCAAGGCCTTTTTCTTGATGTCCATATATTATGTCTCAACAATCTTTGGCATTTTAGCTCTTAGATCCTTTGTTGGTGTGGCATCTGCATCCATTGAAGCCAACCACTTTCTAGCCCATGTCTTATCAAGGAGTTGACCTAGGCTAAGTGCGTTCTCCTTATTTACATTAATTGACTTGCCAGCTAGCTTATCATCAGATTTCAATAAAAACAATAGTGCCGAGAGAGCAGCCTCACTTTGAATCATTTGGGTGACCACTTCATCCAAGATGCTATGCTTGCTCTTCTTTCCAAAGAAGTAGTCACCTCTTAGGATCTTATTGCATACTTCTTCATTATTGCATCTGGAACAAACCTTAATGCTCTCCATCAAACAATAGACATCGTTTAATTATTTCTTTCCTCTGAGTTGCAGTGTGCTCTGGTACCTCAAAGGATATCTTTCATGAGTCTTTCATGTTTCATATGCTTGGAAAACATCCACCATGCTTTGAAACACTGAGTCCTCACAGAAGACAATGCAAGTAAAATCCCTGTATCTTGCAATGGCGGTGTTCAGATCCTTTGCCTCAACCTTATTACTTGGTATGCCTTGCGTATTGCTTATAACACCTTTCAAGCATCTATAGAACCGAGTCCTCTTTGCCAAGTACTCAGATGCAGGTCTCCTGCCCTCTCGGGGGGGTCACTCATCATATGTAACCCTATCACGTGAGTTCAACAAAAGGATATTTTTTATTCCTAAAATTTACAGAAATAAATATACATAAGGGACTATTTAAAATAGTTTTGAAAAAAATTTACAGATTTGTATAGAAAAGGGGTACATTTTATTAATGAAAAATTTACACAGATAAGGGATTTTAGAAATATGCCTTGAACGCACGTGGTATAGACGGTTTATACATAGTGACCCCCCCGAGCCTGCCCTTCACTGTTTGTGGCTTTCCACAGCCCACCCATAACTCCCTTGCCTTTATCAGGATCTCAGAAAGAGAAGAGCTTTTTTTAACCTAAATGGTGCAGAATTTAGCCTTTCTGATTCTAGAATGTACTTTGAGTCATCGTTAAATATGCATACATGACAAATGACCCGTTGAAACTTTTCCATCCACTCAATCTGTGGCAAGTTTCCTTTTCTTCCCTCATCAAGGGCGATCCTGCAAGCTTCACAAAAGTGTTTCCCATCAATGGGCTCACACCTGCATCTTTCCAAGAATCTATTCTTTGCCAGCATGTATCTCTTCTCGATGTCAGTCCCATATCGGCTTTGGTAGAAAGACTCTCCACAAACAAAGTCACTCCTTCTAAAGTTCTCAAAAGCATCAAGAAAGTCCACATGCTTTTGAAATGTGACATCAGGCAATGTAGGATCATCTTCTTGAAGTCTCTTAAATGCCATAGGACGAAGAGTGATATTAGTGAAAACAGGAGTTCTTGTTTTCCTCATATCTTCATACAATTTGCATGCAAATGTCTTATCTAGCTTTCTTTGATTTGTGAACAACGAAGCTCAATCAATAAGCATTGTGGCCACACTAAATTGTGAAAAACTCCAAATGTACCCCTCATCCTTTGGAGGATGTAAGTCTGCCACACTTATAGAAAAGTCTGCGAGAATTGTATCTTCTTCTTGCAGATCCTCTTGATCATCACTATCTAATTTCTCGCCTGGTTTTAAATAACTTGCACTGGAACGATCTGCACTTGAACGATCCTTGTTTCTATAGTTACAGCAGTTGATGGTGTAGGTACAATTGGAGATACTGTAGCTACTGCTGTAGATATTGTAGTTACTCTTGCCGGAGATATCGTAGTTATCGCCACAAATATTGGTGGTACAACTTGAGGGTTACATGTTACAGATGGCGTACTTACTGTTGTTGAAGGTACAACACCACCACTTGGAAATGCATTCCACATTTTCTTCAATGCTTCCAAGGCACTAAGTAATTCTTGGGATCCCTTAATTGAATCTGGTAAGGGCTTCAAGAAGTGCTTGTGCGTAACTCGTAACTTGTAGACCACATCGTCATTCTTCCCTTTGCACACAACTTCTATCAAATTATTTTCTTTAATGTTGATGGTTGAGACCATGCCACCTTTTCTTACTGCCTCTGGATAATATTTCACGCTTGACACATTCTCGGCAGTGATCACCAAAGAATACTTTGATTTGCGCTCCATAAAATACCAAGCATGTTTAAGATATTTGAAAGACACCTTGGAACAAAAACTCAAAGCCATAGTTTTCTACAAAGCAATCAAAAATAAAAAAAGAGAATAACAATGATTTTCAAACTCAAAATATTAAAAAAATTGCTATTTAAATATTTAAATATTAAAAATTAATTAAAATTTTAAAAGTTTAAATATATTTTTATATTTCTAGATACTATTTTTTAATGTAATATTTTTTTACATAAATAATTTAATTCAAAATATTTTATAAACATAGATAAGAGAATTTAATTTAATTTAATTTAATTTTTATTTTATTTATTTATATATCTATATATTTAAATTTAAATTATTTATTTATTTATTTAATTTTTATTTTTAAAATAAAATAAATTAAATTTATTAATTTATTAATTTATTTTTTAAAATATTTTATTTTATTTTAATTATTTATTTATATATTTAAAATTTAATTTAATTTTTTTTAACTTTTTTAATTTAATATTTTTTTAATTAAATTATATAAATTTATGTTTTTAGTTTTTTAAAGCCCCAAAGGACCCCCACTTAAGGAGAGGAGGGGATTAACCCCCCAACCCATTGCATGCGCAATAGGTTGGGAGGTTAATTCCCCTGCCCTTCCCTCCCCTCCTCTCCCATCCGCTTGCCCCTCCCCTCTCCACTCGCCTCCCTGCCTCTCCCCTCCCCTCCCGTCTCCCCTCCCCGCCCTTCCCCTCTCCTCCTCGCCCCTCTCACCTCCCCTCCCCTCTCCTCCCCGCCCCTCTCGTCCTCCCCTCGCCCCTCACCTCCTCCCCCCGCCTCTCGCCTCCCCGCCCCTCGCCTCCCCCTGTCCCTCCCCCCCTCTCACCTCCTCCCCCCGCCCCTCCCCCCACCTCTCGCCCCTCCCCCGCCTCTCGCCTCCCCGCCCTTCCCCTGCCCCTCATCTCCCCTCTCGCCTCCGGCTGCCCCTCCCCCCCTCTCGCCTCCTCCCCCCGCCTCTCGCCTCCCCGCCCACCTCCCCCACCCCTCGCCTCCCCTCTCGCCTCCCCCCCACCCTCCCCCTGCCTCTCGCCTCCCCTCCTCGCCCCCCCGCCCCTCGCACCTCCCCTACCGCAGGAGGTCCGTGGCGGGGAGGCCGGAGGGGTGAGAGGGGAGGGGAGGGGAGGGGAGGGGCGAGAGGGGAGGGGAGGGGAGGGGAGAGGGGGGGGATTAACCCCCGCAACATGTTGCATCCACAACAGGTTGGCCCGCGTGGGCCAACCTGTTGCGCACGCAATATGTTAGGGGGGTTAATCCCCCCTCCCCGCCTCTCCCCTCCCCGCCCCTCCCCTCTCGCCTCCCCTCCCCATCCCTCCCACCGCCCCTCCCCTCTCCCGCCCCGTCCCTCCCCTCTCGCCCCACCCCTCCCCGCCCCGCCCCTCTGCTCCCCTCTCACCCCTCCCCTCCCTGCGCCGCCCCTCCCCTCTCGCCTCCCCTTCCTGCCTCGCCCCGCCCCTCCCGTCCCCACACCTCCCCCTCACCGCTCGGAGGGGGAAGCGGGAGAAGAGGGGAGGGGAAGTGGGAGGAGAGGGATGAAAGGAGGGGAGGGGAGAGGAGGGGGAAGCGAGAGAAGAGGGGAGGGGAAGCGGGAGGAGAAGGGAAGGGAGGGGAGGGGAGGAGGAAAGGAAGGGAGGGGAGGGGAGGGGAGGGGGAAGCTCGGGGGAAGCAGGAGGAGAGGGGAAGGGTGGAAGGGAGGGGAGGGGGAAGTGGGAGGAGAGGGGAAGGGAGGGGAAGGGCAAGCAGGAGGAGGAGAGTATAGGGGAAAAGAGGAGGACGGGAGGGGAAGGGAGGAGAGGGGAAGGGGGAAGCCGAAGGAGGGAGGGGGGAAGGGAGAGAGGAAGCGGGAGAAGAGGGGATGGGAAGCGGGAGGAGGTGGGAAGGGAGGAGAGGGGATGGGAAGCAGGAGAAGAGGGGAAGGGAAGGGAGGGAGGAGAGGATGAGGGAAGGGAGGGACGGAGGGAGAGGTGGTGGAGGAGCTCTAGGAAAGTTGTGAGAGAGAATGAGGAGAAGTGGAGTTTTATAGGAAATGGGTAGCTTTTAGGTAAAGTCGGCTTTTTTTAGTTTTTTAGGTTCTTTTAGTTCTTTTAGGTTCACTATAAGTACAAGGTTCTTCATTCTCTATTTCATTCAAAGTTCATTCTTTCACACTCCACGCTTCTCTCCTCTCATCAACCTGATGCAGGATTCTCAAAATTTTCAAAATGTTGCAAGAGGTGAGTTCATTTCCAACCTATTGCATATGCAAGAACTTCTAAGAATCAAGTTTTTATAAATTTGATTTTTTTTTTTAAATCTGATACTTTTCTCAAAAACTTGTTGTGTACGCAACTTCAAAAAACCATCTTTTGCATTAAATCTTTTTTCCCACAAATTTCCCTCTTTACCTTAAACTCTCATAACCTATTGTCACAAATTTCTCGCAACCTCAAACTCTCTCAGCCTATTGGACACGTAATAATTTTTCAAAAAAAATAAATTAGAAAAAAATCTATTACAAATTTCTCTCTCAACATCAAAACCACTCAAACCTCTCTACCTATTGCGTATGCAAGAACTTCAAAATAAAATTTAACCATAAATCTCTCCAAAAACTCTTCTCACGATACTTTATTAATATAAGAAATCCATTTATAATATTTTTACTCTATAATATAATAAATTTTTATTAACTAATATTAAAATATAATTTTGCTAAAAATATATATTGCTAATCTATAGATTAATATAAATATTATATAATTATTATATATATATACATTAATTAAAAAAATATAACAATGAAAATATTTTTGAATGGGAAGTCTTATAGCATATGTGCTTTATATAATACTTATGCTTAAAACAACGAAGAATTAGTGAATGTATTTGTAAGATAGTTCTTAGTATGAAAAATCACTATAATATTCTTCCTGCTATTAACTATAAATTAAATTTTAGTTTTAATAAAAATATACATTATTAATTTAAAAACTAGTATAAATATAATGTAATTATTGTATAAATTTAAATAAATATATAAATTATTAATATTATACATCAATAACATTTAAAATTAGGTATATTATATACTAATAACCTTTAAATTTTAAAAAGGTATTCAATCAAAGAATGGAATTAATTTAAAAAATAAGAAAATATGAAAATTTACATAAGTACTTTTAGCATGTATGCTTTTCTTCCATGTGTATAATACTTGTTAGTAAAAGAATGAAGAGTTAGATAATGTATTTATAAGGTAGGCATTTAAAACCATAGAATCTGGAACAGGTTTACCATACTTGCTTATCTTTGTTACAATATGTAATACTTTGCAAAAGCCTTAAACTTTGTTTAAGGCTTTGTACAAAACTACAGTATCATTGAATCCATATCATTTTAGCAACCACCAGATATCCATGGTATGAATCCATGATATGGAATACATATTTCTTATGAATATTTCTTATCACACACTTCTTCATCTCTTCTAATACACCATGCAGCATGAATGTAAGAAAATATCAATCGGTGTGCTTTTAGCCTATGTGCTTATCCCTAATAAGTAGGATACTTTAACTAGGTAGACTTATAATTACTTGAAGTAAAGCCTTTGCAAAGGATCATACCTAGTCTTGGATATATCCAACCTGTTGCACAAATCAAGAAAATTGCAAAAATCACGAAATTTCTTGATTTGTGTAAGATTGGATATACGGTTGGTTGGATAAACTTTAAACAATTAATACCAAAACATCTTAAGCACCTTAAATCTTAAACTTTAAACATTTAATTCCTAAATCCTAAACTCCTAAATAATAAATCCTAAAGCCTAAACCCTAAACTCTAAATCCTAAATCCTAAATCCTAAACCCTAGCCCTAAACCCTAACCCTAAATCCTAAATCCTAAACCCTAACCCTAAAATACAACCAAAATTTAATGAATTTTTTTAATTTGTGCAACAGGTTGGATATATCCCCCAACCTATTGCTCAACTCTTGCTCAAGCAACAGGTTGGGGGATATATCCAACTTATTGCACAAATCAAAAAAATTGCACAAATCAAGATTTGTGCAACAGATTGGATATACGGTTGGGGGTGCACCCCCAACCTGTTGCTTGAGCAACAGGTTGGGGGGATATATCCAACCTGTTCCACAAGTCAAGAATTTTCTTAATTTGTGCAACAGGCTGGGGGATATATCCAACCTATTGCACAAATCAAGAAAATTTCTTGATTTGTGCAACAAATTGGATATGCCTCCCAACCTGTTGTAAGAGGTTGGGGGTGCACCCCCAACCTGTTGCTTGAGAAACACGTTGGGGGATATCCAACCTGTTGAGCAACAGGTTGGGGGATATATACAACTTGTTCTACAAGTCAAGAATTTTCTTGATTTGTGCAACAGGTTGATGAGGTTGGGGGTGCACCTCGGATATCCAACCTATTGCACAAATCAATAATCTTCTTGATTTGTGTAACAGATTGGATATATCCCCCAACCTATTGCTCAAGCAACAGATTGGGGGATATATACAACTTGTTCTACAAGTCAAGAATTTTCTTGATTTGTGCAACAGGTTGATATCCCCCCAACCTATTCCATAATTCAAGAATTTTCTTGATTTGTGCAACAGGGTAGATATATCCCCCAACTTGTTGCTCAATCCAACATGTTACATAAATCAAGAAAATTCTTGACTTGTGAAACAGGTTGGATATATCCCCCAACCTATTGCTCAAGCAATAGGTTGGGGGTGCACCCCCAACTGTATATCCAGTCTGTTGCACAAATCAAGAAAATTCTTGATTTTTGTAATTTCCTTAATTTGTGCAACAGGTTGGATATATCCCCCAACCTGTTGCTAGAAAATTCTTGATTTTTGTAATTTTCTTAATTTGAGCAACAGGTTGGGGGATATATCCAACCTGTTGCACAAATCAAAAAAATTCATTAAATTTTGGTTGTATTTTAGGGTTAGGGTTTAGGGTTTAGAATTTAGTTTTGGTTTAGGGTTTAGGATTTAGTGTTTAGGAGTTTAGGCTTTAGGGATTAAATGTTTAAAGTTTAGGACTTATGATGGTTAAGATGCTTTGGTATTAATTGTTTAAAGTTTATGATGTAGGGTTCAGGTTTAATGCCTTCTGTGCTAGTTTTAATATAAAAGTTATTAAGTAATAATAAGCTCAATGATTATTTATTATGTCTTTTTTTGAGCTACTAATCTATTTTTGTACATAGAACAGGTATTCACCCTAATAGAGGGTATGGATGTGGTGTTATATAAGAAGAATGAAGTGCTGGCTTTTGGACGAATTCATAGTCTTGATCCTATGAATGTATGTCATTTCCAACATTGTGGTGAGAGAAGATGTGTAGTGATAATCACCATTATTGTAAATCTTGAAGTGCATTTAAAATATCCACATGGAGACTTTGAAACATTGGGAGATATCTTAAAATGTGACATATTTGATATGCAAGCACACAGAACACTCTGGGACCAAGATGAAATTGTTCCAAAGACATACTTTCAAGATATCAAGAAAACTTATTTTGACGGGGAAAAAGTAGAGATGTTATCTTGCTCCAGAGAAGTTTTAGCAATTGGCAACTTTAAGGGCTATGCTCAGAGTTTTCTCTATATAGTGGAGATAATTAAGTTGACTAGTGTAGGTGTCATTCAAAATGCAATGGATAGTACTTCACATCTAGACGTCCATAATACTATGTCTCATCTACAAGTTCATACAAGTTCATAGTACTTGTAAATGGGGGTTAGCTTTCTTGAAATCAAGTTTTCCCAAGACAGTTTACTTCAATGTCATGGAAGACACAACGGAATATTATCAGAAGAAAATGACTATAACACAAATGGGATCCAAATTGATAAGAAGCTATAGTAGTCACTACAAGGCATAGGCCCTTTTTCAACGAAAATACCGATACTTTTTACATTTTTTTTTTTTTTAAATGGGAGCAAACGTCACTATTAAAGTCGTTAAAAGCATCGAAAAAGAATGGTCACTGTAAATCAACACTACATAGCGACACTGATAATCATCACTATATAGCGACACTGGTAAATGTCACTATATAGCGATGATTAACAGAACTTTAAAAAAAGCATTAGTGGGGCTAAACAGGGCCATAGCACTTGCCCTGTTTTGCCCCACTAATGTTTTTTTTTTAATAATTACAAAAAAAAAATTTATTACAAAATTTCCCTTTCGAGTAATACAAAATCGCTCAAATGAAATGATCGAGCAACAAAAGCATATACAGGTCGAACATATACAACATTGTTTGTTACAAAATTACCCTTTCGAAAAGGGTGATACAAAATCGCTCAAGCAAGCGGATATACAAAATGACATACATGGCGAAGTATATGCAAATTGCTCCTCGTCGTCCTCCTCCTCGTCTTGTTGGCCTGATCCTTGGTCTTTGTGAGCTACGCCTTCTCCCTGATCCTCGTCACGTACATCTGATCCCTGGCCTTGGTAATCGCTCACCTCCGGTGATGGGACGCTCGAGCTTTGACCCTAAGAGTGAACCATATAAATTGAAAATTAGATTGGAACTTAAAGAATAAAACAATTTAAAAAGTGAGATTACAAGTAGGAGTAGACTTATACCGTGCAAGCAACCACCTCAACCCAATCAACCGTCGCTCCATTGCCTCTTGCTCAATAAACCACGGCTTTGTTCCTATGCGAAATGTGCATCGCGTCTCTGCATCTGTAGAAAGATGACCCATCGCAGCTTGCTATGGATCCAATTTATGAGAGTTAGAGTTAGATAAAGTGCATGTAATATGTAGTAAAACAAATAGAACAATACATTAAATGAGAAGAAGTAGACTTACCACGGTTGCCTCAAATGCCAACCGTCTGCCTGCATGAAAGTGCGAAGTACCTACGGTGTCCAGTCGTCTCTTCGCATCCCTCCTCTGACCCTCAAACATTTCGAGATGGTCCCCATTCTACTTCTTGAAGAACTTCCAATTAGCTTTGTCTTCCCAGCTGGGTTAGCCATCCTCTTTGCGATGAAGTATGCAAGGTTGATCTACAATGCTTCAAGACTTAATTCATGCGCTCTCGCATATAATTCTCGTTAAACTCCCAATTTGGCGTGTTAGGGTATTTTTGTTTTAATTCATCGATGACCGCCTGCTTCTTTTGGTCATCTTGATAGCGCCAATCGGTAGCAATGCCGCTCTTGAAGTGATGGCTCATCAACCACCTCATGGTGGCCATCAGTGCTTTGCCCTTTCTATCTTCTATTATCTCTCCCAACAGTTGTGATTTGATAGGAGAGGTCCTCGACTAAGTAAGGCGGACTGATGGTAGTGGTAGAGTCAAAAAGAGTGGAGCTATGCGAGCGCTTCCGGAGCGAGGAGTAGCAATGGGAGTAGGAGAGGGCAAGGGACCTGACTGATACTGTGTCTTAAGACCAAGTGGAGACCTGTAGGGATGTGAGTGTGCTGACTCGTCTACATCTCTCGAGTCAGCACAACATAAGCGGCCCCTCCTACTCTTCCTTCCCTTACGATAGGCATGTGCAGGTGATGACCCCTCGGTCGAAGGGGCATGAGGGGATAGTTGGGCAGTAGGTCCAACTGTCGGTGTAGGGGAGGGAATTGCTGAGGTCCTCTGAGATAGTAGAGTGAAGAATCTCGCTGCCTCCTCATCGATCATCTACGCTACAAAATCGTCGAGACTCCCGACAAAGCCATGTGCTACTAGCAAAGGAGTTCCCCGAGGGGTAGTCACAATGCTACATCCGAGAGGAGTCAAAATAGGGGTAGTCACAGTGCTAGGTCCGACAGGGGGTAGTCGCAATGCTACATCCGAGAGGAGTCAGACCAGGGGTAGCCCCCTCAGGTGTCGCCTGAGAGGAATCAAAAACCTCTGGAGCATAGAGATGGTGATGTCTCCTCCTACGAGGCTGTCTGTACTCATCGGACGTGCGACGTGATCCCATGTCTAACATAGACACAAATACAAAAACAAAAATTAAAAAACAAACATAACCATAGGCATAGGCATAGGCATAGGCAAAGGAAAAGAGGAAGAAGAGGGGAAAGAAAAGAGGAAGAAGAGGGAACGGAAAAGAGATTGGAAGAGGGGAAAGAGAGAAGAAGAGAAAAAGGAAAGAGAAAGAAGAGAAAAAGAGGAAGAAGAGGGAAAGAAAAAGAGATTGGAAGAGGGGAAAGAGAGAAGAAGAGGAAAAGAGGAAGAAGACGGAAAGGAAAAGAGATTGGAAGAGGGGAAAGAGAGAAGAAGAGGGAAAGGAAAGAGGGAAAGAAAGGAAGAAGAGGGAAAGAAGAGGGAAAGAAGAGGAAGAAGAGGGAAGAGAGGAAGAAGAGGAAAAGAGGAAGAAGAGGGAAAGGAAAAGAGATTGGAAGAGGGGAAAGAGAGAAGAAGAGGGAAAGGAAAGAGGGAAAGAAGAGGAAGAAGAGGGAAAGAAGAGGGAAAGAAGAGGAAGAAGAGGGAAAAGAGGAAGAAGACAAAAAGAGGAAGAAGAGGGAAAGGAAAAGAGATTGGAAGAGGGGAAAGAGAGAAGAAGAGGGAAAGAAGAGAGAAGAAGAGGGAAAGAAGAGGAAGAAGAGGGAAAAGAGGAAGAAGAGTTCGGCTGGAAAAGAGATTGGAAGAGGGGAAAGAGAGAAGAAGAGGGAAAGGAAAGAGAGAAAAAGAGACATATGCTCATGCATAAGCATAAGCATAATCATAAGCATATGTCTCCTTCTCTTATGCTTATGCTTATGCTTATGCATGAGCATATGTCTCCTCTTATGCATAAGCATAAGCATAAGCATAAGAGAAGGAGACATATGCTCATGCTTATGCTTATGCATGAGCATAAGAGAAAGAGACATATGCTCATGCTTATTCTTATGCTTATGCATGAGCATAAGAGCATGAGCATGAAAGAGGGGAAACAGGGGGGAAAAGAGGGAAAGGAAAAGAGATTGGAAGAGGGGAAAGAGAGAAGAAGAGGGAAAGGAAAGAGAGAAAAAGAGACATATGCTCATGCATAAGCATAAGCATAAGCATGAGCATATGTCTCCTTCTCTTATGCTTATGCTTATGCTTATGCATAAGCATATGCATAAGCATAAGCATAAGCATAAGAGAAGGAGACATATGCTCATGCTTATGCTTATGCATGAGCATAAGAGAAAGAAACATATGCTCATGCTTATGCTTATGCTTATGCATGAGCATAAGAGCATGAGCATGAAAGAGGGGAAACAGGGGGGAAAAGAGGGAGGAAAAGAGGAAGAAGAGGAAAAGGAAAAGAGATTGGAAGAGGGGAAAGGAAGAAGAAGAGGGAAAGAAAAGAGAGAAAAAGAGACATATGCTCATGCATACACATAAGCATAAGCATGAGCATATGTCTTCTTCTCTTATGCTTATGCTTATGCTTATGCATGAGCATATGTCTCCTCTTATGCATGAGCATAAGCATAAGCATAAGAGAAGGAGACATATGCATGAGCATAAGAGAAAGAGACATAATATGCTCATGATTATGCTTATACTTATGCATGAGCATAAGAGCATGAGCATGAAAGAGGGGAAAAAGGGGGGAAAAGAGGGAGGAAAAGAGGAAGAAGAGGGAAAGGAAAAGAGATTGGAAGAGGGGAAAGAGAAAAGAAGAGGGAAAGGAAAAAGGGAAAGGAAAGAGAGAAAAAGAGACATATGCTCATGCATACGCATAAGCATAAGCATGAGCATATGTCTTCTTCTCTTATGCTTATGCTTATGCTTATGCATGAGCATATGTCTCCTCTTATGCATAAGCATAAGCATAAGAGGAGACATATGCATGAGCATAAGAGAAAGAGACATATGCTCATGCTTATGCTTATGCTTATGCATGAGCATAAGAGCATGAGCATGAAAGAGGGGAAAGAGGGGGGACAAGAGGAAGAAGAGGGAAAGGAAAAGAGATTGGAAGAGGGGAAAGAGAGAAGAAGAGGAAAAGGAAAGAGAGAAAAAGAGACATATGCTCATGCATACGCATAAGCATTAGCATGAGCATATGTCTCCTTCTCTTATGCTTATGATTATGCTTATGCATGAGCATATGTCTCCTCTTATGCATAAGCATAAGCACTCCATAAGCATAAGCATAAGAAAAGGAGACATATGCATGAGCATACCAGAAAGAGGCATATGCTCATGCTTATGCTTAAGCTCATGCATAAGCATAAGAGAAGGAGACATATGCTTATGCTTATGCATGAGCATAAGAGAAGGAGACATAAGTGAGGGGAAAGAGGGGGGAAAAGAGATTGAAAGATGAAAAAAAGAAGAGAAGAGGAGGGAAAAAGAGATTGAAAGAGGGGGAAAAAGAAGAGGGGAAAAGAGATTGAAAGGGGAAAAAGAAGAGATGGAAGAGGAGAGAAGAGGGAAGAGAGGGGGAGAGAGGGTTCCTACACCCATCATTGTAGCTAGCGCTTAAGGCACTATAGCTGCAGACCAATGCAAATAACAAAAATAACGAATAGAAAAAAGAGGAAGCACTTACCTAGAATAGTACGTCCCGTTCCGTGTTTTGTGGACTGGCCCTACAAAAGCGAGGAAACATACAATTTTTCAAATAACTAGTTAAAGGAAGGAGAAGATTAAAGAAGCAACTTCTCAAAGAGATTGGATTGAGGAGACAAGGAGAAAGAGAAGGAAGAGAAATACAAAAAAGACTGGAAGAGGTGAGTCTTCTTTCTTTCTTGAAATCTCGTTTTTTGTCTTCAATCCTTTGAAATCAAGCATGAAAACTAGTACATAGCCTTAGCAATACAAGGAGAAACATGCTTCAACACTCACAAAACAAAATCTCACAAAAAATGAACCTACATTGTTCAAAGAGACTCACCTTCTTGAAAAACTTCCTTTCAAGAAACCAAAGAGGAAGAAGGGTGGAGAGGGAGCACAAGTGTTAGGAGAGGGGTGAGTAGTAGTGAGGAGTGGAGAATAGAGTGGGAGGTTGTCAGAAATAGGTGGGAGGAGAGATTGCTTTGCTTACAATAGAGATTAGAGATTGCTAAAGAAAGTGCCGTGCATCGCGAGGTTCGGGTTTTAACCCACAGCATCACTATATAGCGACATTCGTCAGTCGCTATATAGCGACGCTGTTATTTAAAAGCGTCGCTATATAGCGATGGAACAAACAAATCATCGCTATATAGCGACGGAACAAGTCAAAACGTCGCTATATAGTGACGCTTCAAGATACTTTATGTTTAAAGTTAAAAAAGAAGCTCATATATGCTATTTTACAACTGTTAATATATTTCCTTGCAATTTATGTTGTGATTTTATAAGTGCAGATGGAAGGGACGAGTGGAAGCTCATCCAATGATGCGCCAATGCTCGGGAGCACAAAGTGGCTTATGGAGAGGTTATATTGTCATTGCACTCATTGCAAGCGAGCAGTACGACATCAATGTCGTATTATCATGCACCACTTGCGGATGTATGGGGAGGAGCTCGAACCAATACCCACCA
Source organism: Dipteris shenzhenensis (assembly GCF_047967505.1). Lineage (NCBI taxonomy): Eukaryota > Viridiplantae > Streptophyta > Polypodiopsida > Gleicheniales > Dipteridaceae > Dipteris > Dipteris shenzhenensis. Next base: position 47,993,983 of record NC_141600.1, on the reverse strand, counting down.
TTGGTGTTGCACATGTTGATGGATTATTAGTAAGTCAAAGCTATTTAAGTTTGTGGTTAATATTGGATACCATTATGGTACGAAACCTTGAGACAAGATCTTATATTTACACGAAATCCTAAAATAGGATGAGGAGGCTGATGAGGGTACGCATATACCTTCACACTTTGAGCAAGACTAGAGTCTCCCGGATGATGACGAGGGTATGGCCGACATGATGGATTTTATTTTTAGGGGCACTACATCCCATGTACACGTGATGTCAGAGTCTGAGGTCAAAATGCGAGAGTTGCAATCAACACAATTGTACAAGGGTGCTAGGATGTCTAAACTACGTGCTTGTCTCTCAATCTTGAATCTGCAAGTAAAGTATGGGTGGTCGGATACAAGTGTCTCGGCCTTAATGAGGTTAGCTCTTGCATTAATTTGACTCATTATTTGAATATTGTTTGTTTTAAGAATCATCATGTATGGATTAGTGTATCAAATCATCATTATTCGAAGCCTATGTATGTCTGAATTGTGATAGGTTGCTCCAAAAGGTGTTGCCTGCACCAAATACCATGCCCGCATCAAGAGATGAAGCGAAAAAAGATGCTAACAACATTGGGTATGGATTATGATACCATCCATGCTTATCGTAATGATTGTATTCTCTTTCATCGTGAGCATGGAGATTTGGCTAGTTGTCCAAAGTGTGGGGAACAACAACATAGAGATGACTTACAGGGTGAGCAGATACCGGTAAAGGTCTTGAGACACTTTCCCATCATTGCAAGAATACAACACATGTTCCGATGCAAATCCATAGCAGAGTTGATGACATGGCATGCATCTCATCGGTCCATTGATGACACATTGAGGATTCCCGCAGATTGTGCAGCTTGGAAGCACATAGACAATCAGTGGCCGAACTTTGTGAGGGAGCCACGCAACTTACATCTTGGGCTCGCCATGGACGGCATGAATCCTTTCGGATTACACTCGACATCTTGGTCGACATGGCCCATAGTCATGGTGAATTACAATATCCCACCATGGCTAATAATAAAAAAGGGACACCTCATGCTTGCACTACTTGTGCCATGGAAGTACAAGGTATGTGGTTGTGTCTCTACAAGCATAATATAGAAAATCTTATGCCTTTATGACTCTCTTCACATGCATGTCTTATACAAACACATTCATGCACGCGTGCAGGACTTGTTACAAGTGTGTACCATGCTTGTCCTGTTTGTGGACCGGGTTTGAAATCGCTTGCATGACACTCCAAACATATGAGGAAAAATGTTTATGAAGGTCATGCTTGATACCTTCCACTGGATCATCTCGCACATGGAGGTCAGCTTGATCCACCACCATCATATTTGAAGGCAAAAGACTAGATTCAAGCTTGGAGGATGAATGGAGAGGAACATCCTCCTGGTATGAAGAGGCTATCGATCTTTCACGACCTTCCTTATTGGGGTCAGTTACAAATCAATCATCTCTTGGATCCCATGCATATCTTCAAGAATGTGGGGGCTACTATTTGGGCACACTTGGTTGGTTCCAAAGACTCGAGAGGAGTGCGAGAAGCCTTGTGTTCTATGAATAGGATGTCTCGTTTGTGGCCCCAAGTGCATGCTTTGGGAAAAGTTGTCCTCCTGAAAGCAACGTGGATCCTCTCTACAAGGGAGAAGGTAGCAGTCAAGGCGGACATTGCCTCTTTTCAAACACCAACAGGGTACATGCATTGCTTGAAAGGAGCATTTTCAAAGGACAATAAGCTTAGCGGGCTCAAGTCTCATGATTGGCACAAGGTCTTACAGGTATTCTAAGCTGTAGAATTAGTGTACCGATAATCGTGATGCGTTAGTGTAATTATGATTATGTTATATTGTTGACATGACTTCTTTGTTGCTTTGATAGTTCATCCTCCCAATTACAATAAAAGGGTGCTTACAAGAAGATGTTAGAAATGCTATATTCAAGATCAGTGGTATTGTGAGGTATGCTTACTATCAAATCGCATTGATTACATTTTCTTCAATTTAATCTGATTAATCTGTAGATTGATTATGAAAATATCTTACATGGACATGTGAAATAGGTGGATATCTCAAAAAGAGATCTCCATATTGAGCATCGAGAAGGCTAGGGTGGAATCCATCGAGGCTGTATGCTTGCTTGAGAAGCACTTTCCCTCGAGCATTATGACAACTCAAGTCCACTTGCTTGTGCACATAGTTGATGAGGTGGCTATTGCAGGTACCGTTCATAGTCGATGGATGTTTTTTCTCGAGCGGTTTATGAAAACTTTGAAGGGATTTGTAAGACAAAGAGCAAGACCAAAAGCAAGCATGGCAGAGAGATGGCTTGTGCAAGAGTCATTAGTATATATCACAGAGTTTCTTGCATCCACGAATCCCGATATGCCGCAAGCTTGGCATAACAAGGATGATGATCACATTGTTGGCGAGGTTCCCCAAGGAAAAGGGATTGAAAGAAAGATGAGCGAAGAGCAAATGGAGAAATTCAATAAGTTTTGTATCCTCAATAGCCCTGAGATGCAGAAGTGGATTGAGAGATATGAAGTGGCCAAAGCAGAAAGAATAAATGCAAGGACGAGTTTCAAAGTAATGTACAGGCGATCGCAACCATATCCATAGGATCTGGCTCTTCTCCCCACTCACATGTCATTTGATTGGCTACAACTGGCTCTACGTAAAGCCGAACGCGATGGAGAGACAATAAATGAGTGCGAGCGAGAGTTATCATCTTGATGTATGATGCATGTTAGTTTCTTACCTCTTGACATAATTAAGTAATTATTTGTGGTAATATACACTATAAAATAGATGCATATTCATTGTTTTAATGATGCTCTTTTACAGTACAAAAAGTACAGTGCATTATGGTCATATGGATGATATTTTTGCATGGAACGCATCGATTCAAAGAGAGTCACGTATGATTGTGGAGTCATGGCTAACTTCACACAAGATAGCCGAGCAAGTGCTTCGGATACAAATCTTCTCTCCTCAAGGCTTGATGTACATGCTCTCATACTTTTATTCTCTCAAAAGATCAAACATGTATGAAATTTTAAAAAAATTTGTCATTGGAAAAAACTAACTTTTAAGGCCTATATGAGTAAAAAAGCTCTCTGAAAAACATCGCTATAAAATAGTATCTCAGTGTCACTATATAGCGACACTTACATTTTCGACAAATGTCGCTATATAGTGACTTTAGAAATCATCACTATATAGCGACGTTTGCCCAAAGTCGCTATATAGCGACACTTTACAGAATGTGCTTCCCATACCGACGATTAGTACTCCGCGCGCACTAAACATCAGTACTTAAACATTGCAATAAGATCCATGTGTAGTAGTGAGTGATCAAGAGTATCATAGTGGCATGCTCATAGGTATTGAGGACATTATAGTAACAGATGTTGATGCAGAAAAGGTTTTTTGTGTTGCAAGTGACTCAAATATACTTACTAGTATAGAAGACTTGTCTTGTGTTGCAAGTGACTCGAACAAGCTCACTGGTATAGAAGACTTGTCCTATGTTGCAGGTGACTCGAATAGGCTCACTGGTATAGAAGACTTGTCCTGTGTTGCAAGTGACTTGAACAGGCTCACTCGTATAGAAGACTTGTCCTGTGTTGCAAGTGACTCAAACATGCTTACTGATATAGAAGACTTGTCTTGTGTTGAGAATAATAAGATGGGGCCACAAAGAAAAATACACTCAAAGATCGATGGGATAAGTGATCCAATAATAGGAATTGATGATATTAGTGACAATGATCATGATGTTACCACTCGAATGCAGGGCAAAGGGGGCAGAGAATCTGAGACTTGTCATGTTGTTTGTAATATTGTTGCTAGCATGCCAGAGAATATAGATGGGAGAATCTTGAGATACGAAGGAGAAAGAGTTCAACCACAAAATTCAAGAGGCATTGGCAACAAATTGACATCAATGAACATGTCTACCAGATTGCCATTTCCAAGATATTATAAGGCATCAAATAATTATCAAGCCCACATAGCATTTGATTATAGAGATGAAGATTCAAGGGAAATGGATTCGAGGTTTGATGGTCTTACAACTAAAAAACGCAAGACATTATTTACAAAAAGAAAGTATGTGAGTCTGAAGAGGCGAATAATCATTTCATCAATTCCGAAACCAAAGAGACATGTAATGTTATCCGAGGAGAATATGGAAAGGATGCTTATGCGAGTTTGTTGCAAGAGACTTTGCATTAGAAAAGTTGGGAAAGATGATTGTGCAGCCATATGCCTTGGTATTTGGAGTAAGACAGCGCCTAATAGACATAACTATCTTCTTCAAGAGTTTTTATGCTTTCTTCATTAAGGCACTGATCAAGATTTGAGCATAAGACACTCTAAACCTAGATTGAAACCCATTGTTAATGGGAGACCCATTTGCAATTGAGGATATCAATGGTTAACTGGACTATCACATGGCACATACTGGACCATCTGGGCAGAGGTGAAAGAAAAAGTGGTTCATACAATTCATGGAAATACCTACAAGCTTAAATGCCATGGAAGCACTATAAATGCAACCGCGACATTAAAGCAAGTTCTCAGAGACCATGCATTACCACAGCCTCATCTTCAACAAACAATGCTAGATGGACGTGTCGAATGTCAACAACATCTTCCTTTGGGAATGACTAAGAAGGTCGTCCTAGAAACTGTCAATAAAACTTTACAAGACAAAGACGAGAGCATGATTTCACGGTCAACCTTGTACAAAATTTGGCATAGAGATTTTCGCCATGTCAAGACACCATCAAAGCAAAGGATGTCAAAATGTAAGACATGTGATGAATTAAAAAATGCCATTGCACATAGTATATGTGAGCAGCAGCAAGGAAGATATATTAAATGGCGATCAATCCATTTACGTCATGTACAGGATGCTCGAAAGTTGTATGCTTCTTGGAGAGAGGAAGCTATTTCACATGTCATGAATAAGTCCATGTGCATCACCATTGATGGCATGGACCAGAATACAACAACTTTGCCATGATATAGACATATCCCACCTGCATTGGAGGGCAAACATGGACTAAAAACACACTTGTGTGGAGTATTAGTATATGGATACCGAATCTTTTGTGATGTATGGATTGATAGTTTGCATGACCATGATAGTAACCAAGTTGTTCCATCAAGCATGAAAGCAATAAGAAAGGTCAGAGATGCTCGTGGATTTTTACCTGACACATTGCGAATACAAGCTGATAATTGTTGGAGAGAGAATAAGAATAAACATATATTTGCTTTATGCTCCATGTTGGTAGGTTTGAAAATATTTGAAGAAGTGGAAGTTATCTTTCTTCTTGTCGGCCATACATATGAAGACATAGATCAAATCTTCAGTGTTATCTCTGGTGAGTTGAAGTCAATGGATGTTTTGACAATGGAGGATATGCTATTTCAAATTGGGAAAAAAATTGGAGGGTCTCACAAGGAAGAATCAGAAGTGGCTATCTTAGAGAGGATGGTAGATTGGAGAGCATTCATAGAGTGACATTTACAAATAGGAGATAATGCCCTAATAGGACACACAAATCCACACTACTTTCAGTTTCACATCCATAACAATATTCCAGTGATGCAATGGAAGCACTACTCAGTAGATGGAGATCATTTATGGAGTGAGTCATATGCTTTATTACAACGAATAATTCCATTAGAGGAAACTAGATTTGTTCTTGCAAAAAACAAATCACTTGACATAGATGAAATGAAAGGCTTGAAAGCCTTCATTAAGCATCTTCAAAGTATGATGCAAAAATATCCATAGCAATCGACTAAGAATTTGGAGACAATTACATCAACTGAAGCACTTATCCAATCTTTAGAAAGACAAGAAAACTTAATGAGCATTGAATAGTGTGAATCCTTTTGGCCGGAACAAGCTAGGTCACCAAGTTTTCCTTTGGATATAAATATGTTACTAGATATGGAGGAAGCAGAGGAATGACTTTTACCTTGAAAATATTGTGGCAGGAAGGGAGACAAACCCTTACCAGAGTTTATACCATCTAATGAGATTGAAGAGGGTTTATTTGTTGCAGTTTGGGCATCTGATCCAGGTTCAAAGTTGGATGACCAAGGTGGCCCAATTTGGGTTGCAAAGGTTGCTAAGATAGAAAGGGATGACAAGGGAACTCCAGTTATAACATTCACAGCTTTATGGTATGAACCAAAGCCATTGAAAAATCTCCCGAGAAGATATATAATAAAACAACTCTATGAGAGATGCTTGCAAAAGAAACGTGAATGGGTTCCAAATAATGAGGGATTATTAGAGGTGGAAGTCAGTAGCATTATTCATTGCTGGAAATCGAGGACACGAAGTTTTAAAAAGAAGCATGGATATGATGTTGAAAAATGTATCACAATCCCTGATCCAAGTCGTGTCCATATTAAACATCATTTGGCAAGACTTGACCCATCAAGAGCAAATACATTACATGACTTTGATGACTCTGAACGAGATTCAGATGCATAAGATAATGTTTTGGATGCTTTTCTCCATACAAATGGTGTATCTATACACCACCAATAAGATAATGTATTGTATGCTTTATTTTTCAAAAAAAGGGTGTATCTATACACCACTTATATATTGAATTCAACAAACTCTTTTTTTTTTTTTAAGTGGTGTATCTATACACTACTTATTTGTTGAATTCAGCAAACTCTTTCATATGGTGTCATATTTTCACTTTATCGGTATAGTGTTAAAATTGAACTCGAGTTAGGAGACTACTGTTATTATTATTATAGTTATTGGATGGAGGCACCATGCACAAGGTTGGGAATTATAGCTTCATTGAGCCATATTTTTTTTAATTAAAGGTCACCACTTAACTTTATAGCTTAATAAGGCCATATTTGTATATAAGTGACCCATTTAGTGCTCTAAAAAACCCAATTTATGAGCTCACTAAGTGAAGTTGAGTGGAGAGGATATGCTCCAAAAAAAATTCCAAACTAGGAGAGAAAGTCCAAAAATTTTGAATAGTGTGTTGAGTATGACTATGTCATGGCTTTATTGTGGTTGGCCATATCAACACTAATTTAGCATCATATATTAGTTGTATGGTTGGCAACATCAACATCAATTTGAAGCCATATATTACCTAGGGGAGACCAAAGCTTAGGTCCAATTTGCACATGTGAGTACCTTGGTAATAATAGAGAGATATTATCGGAGATAATTTAACCTTCTAGAAATGGTCAAATTCCAACGGATGTCTTAGGTAAACAAAGTGTGTTTAGGAAATTTCGGAGTTTGATTTCTCACTTTGTTAGCCAATTTTGGCCATTGATTCTTGACTTCATATCACCGTCATAGTTTGCATTAAGTTGATTTGACTTGCAAATCAACATGATCAAGAGACAAAGGGTAGGCCAACATAAGGTTTGATTATTTCTAAGAAGAGCCTCACGTGTACAAGGCTTTGAAAAGCAAAGTGTTTCACTATGAGACTCAGCCTTAAGGTGATTGATATTTATAAGGAGAATCCTTGAATGGAGGATGCATTAACAAATTAGCCTCTTTCTAGCTCATTTTATTGTGAGCCTCCTTCCTTGCTGTTTTTTTGGCTTACTGTTTTGGTTGCTTGTGAGCTGCTCCATTTAAGCTCTCTCGAAAACAAACTTTGCTCAAGATCATGGCGATGATTTGCTTGAACAACCGTAGCTCTCTGTTGATCATCTTGTTGCTCAGCTCCTCAGTCGCCATCTCTTTGCATTCCACCACACAAGCTTTCTCTCTCCCTGATGCCGCAACCGGCCTCGCTTATGGTTTCTATAGTTCCTCCTGTCCCACTGCCGACAGCATCGTTCGTTCCACCGTCCGCTCCTTCCTCGCCCCCAACATCTCCCAAGCTGGCTCCGTCCTCCGCCTCCCCTTCCATGACTGCTTTGTCCAGGTACTTTTCCTGGCCTTTGGGTGACGTTGTGGCGCTCAAACATTGAGGGACTGCGGGAGAGTTCATGAGCAGGATGCTGGGCAGTCACTTGATCGAGCTGTGACCCGTCATTATTTTTTTCTGTCCTGTTTTTATCGTTTCGCTAAAAATTCGTCTCTTGTCGCCAGGGATGTGATGCCTCTTTGCTACTTAACGACACCCAGGGCGAGCAGCACGTTCCGCCCAATCTTACGTTGAGGCCGCAGGCTCTGGCCCTGATAGAGCAGATCAAAGAGAATCTCGAAGCTAGCTGCCCCAATACCGTATCCTGCGCGGACATTATCGTTATGGCCGCAAGAGACGCCACACACCTGGTACAGATTCAGATCCCGTGGCGCGTGTTAAACATGTTGCATCTCTCGTGATACAGATCACTGCGAATTCTGAACTAATTGACGATCTTCTCTGTCTGTATTTCCGAAGGCGGGAGGACCTCACTTTGAGATTCCAACAGGTCGTCTAGATAGCCTGGGCTTTGCAAGCTCCCAAACGATCCTTAGCGACTTGGCAGGTCCTGCAGACAACATAACAACACTTGTAGAAAAGTTCGGCAATATAGGCCTAAACAAAACGGATCTGGTATCGCTCTCTGGTAAAAATCCGCTCGCACGAATTTTTCTCCAGGAATTTTGCTGTTTCTGTATGCCATAGCAACACTGTGTACTAGTGGGACGTGGTTGTTGGGACCGAGACGATCATCACCTGTGGAGGAGTTTCTTCACGGCGGTCTCTTATTTGTATCTAGTGCTACGGTGATGCACTTAATTTTAGTAATGATGTTTTCCGTGACACAGGAGCTCACACAATCGGTCTAGACGGTGATGCCCTTAATTTTAGTAATGATGTGTTCCGTGAACGCAGGAGCTCACACAATCGGTCTAGCACACTGTGCTGCGTTTAACAACACCATCTTGCCAACGGTGCAATCGGGAGTGGATGCCTCGTTCGCTCAGAAACTGCTGCAAGTATGTCCGAACAGCGAGAGCAACCAAGACACCGTGCAGGATATGGTCACACCAAACTTTTTCGACAACCAGTATTACAAAAACATGCTCAACGGGGACGTTCTCTTCGACTCCGACCGGGCGCTGCTGAAGGACGAAACAACCGCAGCCGTTGTTGCAGCCTTGGCAGCAAGCGAGCAAGAATTCTTCCAGCAATTCGCGTGCTCTTTCATTAAGATGAGCATGGTAGGGGTGAAGACTGCAGCCACAGGCAACGGGAACGTACGCAAGATCTGCTCGATTCTGAATGCTGGCGCCAATCAAACGGTGAGCGGTGTGAGCGCCGTGGCGTATGCCTCGCATGGGGATATGTTGTATGAAAGGCCTTGACCAGCAGCAGCAGCAGAGCAGCCGACCATGGCCATAGCTACATATATCTAATCTACGTACATGACTGCGCACGTTACATTGCTTCTGAGGTTGAAAGCTGCAAATTTGGGTTGTTTCTCGCTTACTCACAATGTAGACTTGCTCTGCAATGTTTGAGCAGCAAGAATGGCCACTCCATCTTGCAGAAGTTGACACTGCGTAATGACGCGCAATTGCCTTGATACAAATATTCTTTGTTTGTAACTTTGTCTCTCTGTCTCTGTCCTTTTTCTTTGTAGCCACGGGAATAAAATGGAAAATTTGGTCGAGACAAACTCTATATTATCTTGAAGAACCTTGATGCGTCTAAAAACGTACATATCAATGGATTTCAAAGATAACGAAGAAATGAAGTGGGATCGGATGATATGCGACCGCGGACCTTAAAGCTGGTGGAAAAGCGGCTAGATTGATACAAATTAACATTTTCTCGTTGACAAAGCCAAAACCTCCATGAGATGCAAAAGCAAAGAAAGAAGTCACTATTGGCCATATCCAACGACTCTAGATCTTTGGCTACATGCGAATAAATTGGTGCCAAACAGCGACAACAGGCGAAGAAATTGGTGCCAAAGGAGTTAGGACCACATTTGTTTGCCAAAAGAGATTACGTTCTCGCCTACCACAATATTTAAACGGCTCTACCTCTTTAAGACCCACATGAGAAGAAATTGGTGCCAAAAGAATTAGGGCCATGTATGTTGCTTCTATTAGGTGTGAATCTTGTAGCAATTAAGTGTTGCGATAGTTGTTGTTGATTTGATGGGAAGTTTGTTTTTCATTTCATATTAATCTTTACCATATTCTTGATATTTGTTTGTTGATGCTTTCATGTTGATGGGAAGTTTGTTTTTCATTTCATATTAATCTTTACCATATTTTGTTGCAGAGTTTGGTTATACCTCTTTGGTGTTGAAAGTTGGATGGTAGGAGTTCAAGTGGATTTCAATCTATTTTATTTTGTTTTGAATAATGATACCACATGTAGTTTATAGGTTATGAAGATGGGGACATGGTGAGTTTAATAGGCTTCGGTTGCACATATGTGACTACTTTTTGTAGACGCATTTGTCCATGTTTGATCAATCAGGAATTTGTAAATTGTAGCTAGCCGGGGTTGTGTTTTCTAGACATAGCTGATTTTTTTCCATGATCTTTGCCCATTGTGCAATCTTTGGAAATCTTGTAGCTTGAGTATCCAATTAGGAACGTTGGATAATGTGTGGGTCTTTGGTATAATTTATGTTGAATATATTGTAATAATGTCGAAATGACATGCTTTGGTACAATATGTTGCTTTGATGCATATTGATTATCTTGAATATGGTTGGAAATTTTGGCCCATTTTTTGTGAGTACCTTAACTCCATTTATGAGCTAGGCAAAGCTGAGTCTCAGTTTGGTCCTGGAGAATACTAGGGTTCCCATCTTATCAAATGAGGTTATTGTGGAAAACAGTATTGAGTCGATATACGTAGTGTCTATATTTCTGGTTTCTTCAAAGCAAAGTAGGTCTAATGTTGGAGGTCGTAATTGCTATTTATTTTGGTAAGGTGGAAGTGTAATGATTGCATGTTTGTGAGGTGTGAGTTGGGGCCATTTTTCCAACCATCGTATGTTGAATTGCTAATTAAGCTATTGAGGTTATGACCCTATCCATTAGTGATTATTTTTTAATGATTTGGCAATGTAGAAATTTCTTTACTGCATACCCTTGCAAGTAATGTGTATGTAGTGGTCTTCCAATTGAACATCTCTCTTAATCAATTAAAAAAGGTAATTGAAAGTGGCATCTAGGGTTATAGAATCTAGGTAGTACGCTAATAGGATGACTTGACTCTGTTTGATAGCAAACATCAACAACTTGTTTTATGGCTTGATGTCTATGTTGATGCTACCAAGTGGAGCAGTTGCAGAAGAAGATGCTCTCTTAGGCTCCTCATTGGGATCCTCCTCAAATTGAGAGGATCTTATGACTACACTAGGGGCTGCATCTCTCTCAATCATTCAAAAAAGGGCACTGAAAGTGACATGTATGTACACAATGGCTTATTCTACTGACTGTCATCATATGTCATCTAGCTAACATGGAAATACGATTTGGACATTGTTTAAGTTCAAAGCAACATTTGTGATGTCTCCTTTAAAGTATTGGCCAAAGTGCAAGTGTTATCGAATTTGGGCACACAGTATGTGGTGAAATTAGCCTTTCAAGCTTTGATAGTATCTGTATTTGATGGATTGGCTCATTTAGTTCCACATGCTTTTGAGATACTAAGATAGTAAGAGCATATAGTATTGCTACTTGTTCCTTGTTTTGATTTGGTGTTTGCAGTAAGAGCATATAGTATTGCTACTCGTTCCTCTGCAAGCTTGATCTTTGCCTACAAATTCAAATAAGGTCTCATTGGTGCATTTGTAGACCCTTCTTCTTTTGCCAAGGCAATCGTAGGAGGTCGTCATTGGTGCATTTGTAGACCCTTCTTCTATAGACCCTTCTTCTTTTGCATTTATGTACCAAGAAAATGTTTTTTCTTGTGCAACCAAGAAAAATGCAATTGACAATATGGCCCTTGAGAGGTCGTCTTTAGGAGCAAGGGACATATCGACATGCCATTTCTGTCCAGTGGCATCCTAGATATCTATTACAAATTTCTCTCTCAACATCAAAACCACTCAAACCTCTCTACCTATTGCGTATGCAAGAACTTCAAAATAAAATTTAACCATAAATCTCTCCAAAAACTCTTCTCACGATACTTTATTAATATAAGAAATCCATTTATAATATTTTTACTCTATAATATAATAAATTTTTATTAACTAATATTAAAATATAATTTTGCTAAAAATATATATTGCTAATCTATAGATTAATATAAATATTATATAATTATTATATATATATACATTAATTAAAAAAATATAACAATGAAAATATTTTTGAATGGGAAGTCTTATAGCATATGTGCTTTATATAATACTTATGCTTAAAACAACGAAGAATTAGTGAATGTATTTGTAAGATAGTTCTTAGTATGAAAAATCACTATAATATTCTTCCTGCTATTAACTATAAATTAAATTTTAGTTTTAATAAAAATATACATTATTAATTTAAAAACTAGTATAAATATAATGTAATTATTGTATAAATTTAAATAAATATATAAATTATTAATATTATACATCAATAACATTTAAAATTAGGTATATTATATACTAATAACCTTTAAATTTTAAAAAGGTATTCAATCAAAGAATGGAATTAATTTAAAAAATAAGAAAATATGAAAATTTACATAAGTACTTTTAGCATGTATGCTTTTCTTCCATGTGTATAATACTTGTTAGTAAAAGAATGAAGAGTTAGATAATGTATTTATAAGGTAGGCATTTAAAACCATAGAATCTGGAACAGGTTTACCATACTTGCTTATCTTTGTTACAATATGTAATACTTTGCAAAAGCCTTAAACTTTGTTTAAGGCTTTGTACAAAACTACAGTATCATTGAATCCATATCATTTTAGCAACCACCAGATATCCATGGTATGAATCCATGATATGGAATACATATTTCTTATGAATATTTCTTATCACACACTTCTTCATCTCTTCTAATACACCATGCAGCATGAATGTAAGAAAATATCAATCGGTGTGCTTTTAGCCTATGTGCTTATCCCTAATAAGTAGGATACTTTAACTAGGTAGACTTATAATTACTTGAAGTAAAGCCTTTGCAAAGGATCATACCTAGTCTTGGATATATCCAACCTGTTGCACAAATCAAGAAAATTGCAAAAATCACGAAATTTCTTGATTTGTGTAAGATTGGATATACGGTTGGTTGGATAAACTTTAAACAATTAATACCAAAACATCTTAAGCACCTTAAATCTTAAACTTTAAACATTTAATTCCTAAATCCTAAACTCCTAAATAATAAATCCTAAAGCCTAAACCCTAAACTCTAAATCCTAAATCCTAAATCCTAAACCCTAGCCCTAAACCCTAACCCTAAATCCTAAATCCTAAACCCTAACCCTAAAATACAACCAAAATTTAATGAATTTTTTTAATTTGTGCAACAGGTTGGATATATCCCCCAACCTATTGCTCAACTCTTGCTCAAGCAACAGGTTGGGGGATATATCCAACTTATTGCACAAATCAAAAAAATTGCACAAATCAAGATTTGTGCAACAGATTGGATATACGGTTGGGGGTGCACCCCCAACCTGTTGCTTGAGCAACAGGTTGGGGGGATATATCCAACCTGTTCCACAAGTCAAGAATTTTCTTAATTTGTGCAACAGGCTGGGGGATATATCCAACCTATTGCACAAATCAAGAAAATTTCTTGATTTGTGCAACAAATTGGATATGCCTCCCAACCTGTTGTAAGAGGTTGGGGGTGCACCCCCAACCTGTTGCTTGAGAAACACGTTGGGGGATATCCAACCTGTTGAGCAACAGGTTGGGGGATATATACAACTTGTTCTACAAGTCAAGAATTTTCTTGATTTGTGCAACAGGTTGATGAGGTTGGGGGTGCACCTCGGATATCCAACCTATTGCACAAATCAATAATCTTCTTGATTTGTGTAACAGATTGGATATATCCCCCAACCTATTGCTCAAGCAACAGATTGGGGGATATATACAACTTGTTCTACAAGTCAAGAATTTTCTTGATTTGTGCAACAGGTTAATATCCCCCCAACCTATTCCATAATTCAAGAATTTTCTTGATTTGTGCAACAGGGTAGATATATCCCCCAACTTGTTGCTCAATCCAACATGTTACATAAATCAAGAAAATTCTTGACTTGTGAAACAGGTTGGATATATCCCCCAACCTATTGCTCAAGCAATAGGTTGGGGGTGCACCCCCAACTGTATATCCAGTCTGTTGCACAAATCAAGAAAATTCTTGATTTTTGTAATTTCCTTAATTTGTGCAACAGGTTGGATATATCCCCCAACCTGTTGCTAGAAAATTCTTGATTTTTGTAATTTTCTTAATTTGAGCAACAGGTTGGGGGATATATCCAACCTGTTGCACAAATCAAAAAAATTCATTAAATTTTGGTTGTATTTTAGGGTTAGGGTTTAGGGTTTAGAATTTAGTTTTGGTTTAGGGTTTAGGATTTAGTGTTTAGGAGTTTAGGCTTTAGGGATTAAATGTTTAAAGTTTAGGACTTATGATGGTTAAGATGCTTTGGTATTAATTGTTTAAAGTTTATGATGTAGGGTTCAGGTTTAATGCCTTCTGTGCTAGTTTTAATATAAAAGTTATTAAGTAATAATAAGCTCAATGATTATTTATTATGTCTTTTTTTGAGCTACTAATCTATTTTTGTACATAGAACAGGTATTCACCCTAATAGAGGGTATGGATGTGGTGTTATATAAGAAGAATGAAGTGCTGGCTTTTGGACGAATTCATAGTCTTGATCCTATGAATGTATGTCATTTCCAACATTGTGGTGAGAGAAGATGTGTAGTGATAATCACCATTATTGTAAATCTTGAAGTGCATTTAAAATATCCACATGGAGACTTTGAAACATTGGGAGATATCTTAAAATGTGACATATTTGATATGCAAGCACACAGAACACTCTGGGACCAAGATGAAATTGTTCCAAAGACATACTTTCAAGATATCAAGAAAACTTATTTTGACGGGGAAAAAGTAGAGATGTTATCTTGCTCCAGAGAAGTTTTAGCAATTGGCAACTTTAAGGGCTATGCTCAGAGTTTTCTCTATATAGTGGAGATAATTAAGTTGACTAGTGTAGGTGTCATTCAAAATGCAATGGATAGTACTTCACATCTAGACGTCCATAATACTATGTCTCATCTACAAGTTCATACAAGTTCATAGTACTTGTAAATGGGGGTTAGCTTTCTTGAAATCAAGTTTTCCCAAGACAGTTTACTTCAATGTCATGGAAGACACAACGGAATATTATCAGAAGAAAATGACTATAACACAAATGGGATCCAAATTGATAAGAAGCTATAGTAGTCACTACAAGGCATAGGCCCTTTTTCAACGAAAATACCGATACTTTTTACATTTTTTTTTTTTTTAAATGGGAGCAAACGTCACTATTAAAGTCGTTAAAAGCATCGAAAAAGAATGGTCACTGTAAATCAACACTACATAGCGACACTGATAATCATCACTATATAGCGACACTGGTAAATGTCACTATATAGCGATGATTAACAGAACTTTAAAAAAAGCATTAGTGGGGCTAAACAGGGCCATAGCACTTGCCCTGTTTTGCCCCACTAATGTTTTTTTTTTAATAATTACAAAAAAAAAATTTATTACAAAATTTCCCTTTCGAGTAATACAAAATCGCTCAAATGAAATGATCGAGCAACAAAAGCATATACAGGTCGAACATATACAACATTGTTTGTTACAAAATTACCCTTTCGAAAAGGGTGATACAAAATCGCTCAAGCAAGCGGATATACAAAATGACATACATGGCGAAGTATATGCAAATTGCTCCTCGTCGTCCTCCTCCTCGTCTTGTTGGCCTGATCCTTGGTCTTTGTGAGCTACGCCTTCTCCCTGATCCTCGTCACGTACATCTGATCCCTGGCCTTGGTAATCGCTCACCTCCGGTGATGGGACGCTCGAGCTTTGACCCTAAGAGTGAACCATATAAATTGAAAATTAGATTGGAACTTAAAGAATAAAACAATTTAAAAAGTGAGATTACAAGTAGGAGTAGACTTATACCGTGCAAGCAACCACCTCAACCCAATCAACCGTCGCTCCATTGCCTCTTGCTCAATAAACCACGGCTTTGTTCCTATGCGAAATGTGCATCGCGTCTCTGCATCTGTAGAAAGATGACCCATCGCAGCTTGCTATGGATCCAATTTATGAGAGTTAGAGTTAGATAAAGTGCATGTAATATGTAGTAAAACAAATAGAACAATACATTAAATGAGAAGAAGTAGACTTACCACGGTTGCCTCAAATGCCAACCGTCTGCCTGCATGAAAGTGCGAAGTACCTACGGTGTCCAGTCGTCTCTTCGCATCCCTCCTCTGACCCTCAAACATTTCGAGATGGTCCCCATTCTACTTCTTGAAGAACTTCCAATTAGCTTTGTCTTCCCAGCTGGGTTAGCCATCCTCTTTGCGATGAAGTATGCAAGGTTGATCTACAATGCTTCAAGACTTAATTCATGCGCTCTCGCATATAATTCTCGTTAAACTCCCAATTTGGCGTGTTAGGGTATTTTTGTTTTAATTCATCGATGACCGCCTGCTTCTTTTGGTCATCTTGATAGCGCCAATCGGTAGCAATGCCGCTCTTGAAGTGATGGCTCATCAACCACCTCATGGTGGCCATCAGTGCTTTGCCCTTTCTATCTTCTATTATCTCTCCCAACAGTTGTGATTTGATAGGAGAGGTCCTCGACTAAGTAAGGCGGACTGATGGTAGTGGTAGAGTCAAAAAGAGTGGAGCTATGCGAGCGCTTCCGGAGCGAGGAGTAGCAATGGGAGTAGGAGAGGGCAAGGGACCTGACTGATACTGTGTCTTAAGACCAAGTGGAGACCTGTAGGGATGTGAGTGTGCTGACTCGTCTACATCTCTCGAGTCAGCACAACATAAGCGGCCCCTCCTACTCTTCCTTCCCTTACGATAGGCATGTGCAGGTGATGACCCCTCGGTCGAAGGGGCATGAGGGGATAGTTGGGCAGTAGGTCCAACTGTCGGTGTAGGGGAGGGAATTGCTGAGGTCCTCTGAGATAGTAGAGTGAAGAATCTCGCTGCCTCCTCATCGATCATCTACGCTACAAAATCGTCGAGACTCCCGACAAAGCCATGTGCTACTAGCAAAGGAGTTCCCCGAGGGGTAGTCACAATGCTACATCCGAGAGGAGTCAAAATAGGGGTAGTCACAGTGCTAGGTCCGACAGGGGGTAGTCGCAATGCTACATCCGAGAGGAGTCAGACCAGGGGTAGCCCCCTCAGGTGTCGCCTGAGAGGAATCAAAAACCTCTGGAGCATAGAGATGGTGATGTCTCCTCCTACGAGGCTGTCTGTACTCATCGGACGTGCGACGTGATCCCATGTCTAACATAGACACAAATACAAAAACAAAAATTAAAAAACAAACATAACCATAGGCATAGGCATAGGCATAGGCAAAGGAAAAGAGGAAGAAGAGGGGAAAGAAAAGAGGAAGAAGAGGGAACGGAAAAGAGATTGGAAGAGGGGAAAGAGAGAAGAAGAGAAAAAGGAAAGAGAAAGAAGAGAAAAAGAGGAAGAAGAGGGAAAGAAAAAGAGATTGGAAGAGGGGAAAGAGAGAAGAAGAGGAAAAGAGGAAGAAGACGGAAAGGAAAAGAGATTGGAAGAGGGGAAAGAGAGAAGAAGAGGGAAAGGAAAGAGGGAAAGAAAGGAAGAAGAGGGAAAGAAGAGGGAAAGAAGAGGAAGAAGAGGGAAGAGAGGAAGAAGAGGAAAAGAGGAAGAAGAGGGAAAGGAAAAGAGATTGGAAGAGGGGAAAGAGAGAAGAAGAGGGAAAGGAAAGAGGGAAAGAAGAGGAAGAAGAGGGAAAGAAGAGGGAAAGAAGAGGAAGAAGAGGGAAAAGAGGAAGAAGACAAAAAGAGGAAGAAGAGGGAAAGGAAAAGAGATTGGAAGAGGGGAAAGAGAGAAGAAGAGGGAAAGAAGAGAGAAGAAGAGGGAAAGAAGAGGAAGAAGAGGGAAAAGAGGAAGAAGAGTTCGGCTGGAAAAGAGATTGGAAGAGGGGAAAGAGAGAAGAAGAGGGAAAGGAAAGAGAGAAAAAGAGACATATGCTCATGCATAAGCATAAGCATAATCATAAGCATATGTCTCCTTCTCTTATGCTTATGCTTATGCTTATGCATGAGCATATGTCTCCTCTTATGCATAAGCATAAGCATAAGCATAAGAGAAGGAGACATATGCTCATGCTTATGCTTATGCATGAGCATAAGAGAAAGAGACATATGCTCATGCTTATTCTTATGCTTATGCATGAGCATAAGAGCATGAGCATGAAAGAGGGGAAACAGGGGGGAAAAGAGGGAAAGGAAAAGAGATTGGAAGAGGGGAAAGAGAGAAGAAGAGGGAAAGGAAAGAGAGAAAAAGAGACATATGCTCATGCATAAGCATAAGCATAAGCATGAGCATATGTCTCCTTCTCTTATGCTTATGCTTATGCTTATGCATAAGCATATGCATAAGCATAAGCATAAGCATAAGAGAAGGAGACATATGCTCATGCTTATGCTTATGCATGAGCATAAGAGAAAGAAACATATGCTCATGCTTATGCTTATGCTTATGCATGAGCATAAGAGCATGAGCATGAAAGAGGGGAAACAGGGGGGAAAAGAGGGAGGAAAAGAGGAAGAAGAGGAAAAGGAAAAGAGATTGGAAGAGGGGAAAGGAAGAAGAAGAGGGAAAGAAAAGAGAGAAAAAGAGACATATGCTCATGCATACACATAAGCATAAGCATGAGCATATGTCTTCTTCTCTTATGCTTATGCTTATGCTTATGCATGAGCATATGTCTCCTCTTATGCATGAGCATAAGCATAAGCATAAGAGAAGGAGACATATGCATGAGCATAAGAGAAAGAGACATAATATGCTCATGATTATGCTTATACTTATGCATGAGCATAAGAGCATGAGCATGAAAGAGGGGAAAAAGGGGGGAAAAGAGGGAGGAAAAGAGGAAGAAGAGGGAAAGGAAAAGAGATTGGAAGAGGGGAAAGAGAAAAGAAGAGGGAAAGGAAAAAGGGAAAGGAAAGAGAGAAAAAGAGACATATGCTCATGCATACGCATAAGCATAAGCATGAGCATATGTCTTCTTCTCTTATGCTTATGCTTATGCTTATGCATGAGCATATGTCTCCTCTTATGCATAAGCATAAGCATAAGAGGAGACATATGCATGAGCATAAGAGAAAGAGACATATGCTCATGCTTATGCTTATGCTTATGCATGAGCATAAGAGCATGAGCATGAAAGAGGGGAAAGAGGGGGGACAAGAGGAAGAAGAGGGAAAGGAAAAGAGATTGGAAGAGGGGAAAGAGAGAAGAAGAGGAAAAGGAAAGAGAGAAAAAGAGACATATGCTCATGCATACGCATAAGCATTAGCATGAGCATATGTCTCCTTCTCTTATGCTTATGATTATGCTTATGCATGAGCATATGTCTCCTCTTATGCATAAGCATAAGCACTCCATAAGCATAAGCATAAGAAAAGGAGACATATGCATGAGCATACCAGAAAGAGGCATATGCTCATGCTTATGCTTAAGCTCATGCATAAGCATAAGAGAAGGAGACATATGCTTATGCTTATGCATGAGCATAAGAGAAGGAGACATAAGTGAGGGGAAAGAGGGGGGAAAAGAGATTGAAAGATGAAAAAAAGAAGAGAAGAGGAGGGAAAAAGAGATTGAAAGAGGGGGAAAAAGAAGAGGGGAAAAGAGATTGAAAGGGGAAAAAGAAGAGATGGAAGAGGAGAGAAGAGGGAAGAGAGGGGGAGAGAGGGTTCCTACACCCATCATTGTAGCTAGCGCTTAAGGCACTATAGCTGCAGACCAATGCAAATAACAAAAATAACGAATAGAAAAAAGAGGAAGCACTTACCTAGAATAGTACGTCCCGTTCCGTGTTTTGTGGACTGGCCCTACAAAAGCGAGGAAACATACAATTTTTCAAATAACTAGTTAAAGGAAGGAGAAGATTAAAGAAGCAACTTCTCAAAGAGATTGGATTGAGGAGACAAGGAGAAAGAGAAGGAAGAGAAATACAAAAAAGACTGGAAGAGGTGAGTCTTCTTTCTTTCTTGAAATCTCGTTTTTTGTCTTCAATCCTTTGAAATCAAGCATGAAAACTAGTACATAGCCTTAGCAATACAAGGAGAAACATGCTTCAACACTCACAAAACAAAATCTCACAAAAAATGAACCTACATTGTTCAAAGAGACTCACCTTCTTGAAAAACTTCCTTTCAAGAAACCAAAGAGGAAGAAGGGTGGAGAGGGAGCACAAGTGTTAGGAGAGGGGTGAGTAGTAGTGAGGAGTGGAGAATAGAGTGGGAGGTTGTCAGAAATAGGTGGGAGGAGAGATTGCTTTGCTTACAATAGAGATTAGAGATTGCTAAAGAAAGTGCCGTGCATCGCGAGGTTCGGGTTTTAACCCACAGCATCACTATATAGCGACATTCGTCAGTCGCTATATAGCGACGCTGTTATTTAAAAGCGTCGCTATATAGCGATGGAACAAACAAATCATCGCTATATAGCGACGGAACAAGTCAAAACGTCGCTATATAGTGACGCTTCAAGATACTTTATGTTTAAAGTTAAAAAAGAAGCTCATATATGCTATTTTACAACTGTTAATATATTTCCTTGCAATTTATGTTGTGATTTTATAAGTGCAGATGGAAGGGACGAGTGGAAGCTCATCCAATGATGCGCCAATGCTCGGGAGCACAAAGTGGCTTATGGAGAGGTTATATTGTCATTGCACTCATTGCAAGCGAGCAATACGACATCAATGTCGTATTATCATGCACCACTTGCGGATGTATGGGGAGGAGCTCGAACCAATACCCACCATTGGTGTTGCACATGTTGATGGATTATTAGTAAGTCAAAGCTATTTAAGTTTGTGGTTAATATTGGATACCATTATGGTACGAAACCTTGAGACAAGATCTTATATTTACACGAAATCCTAAAATAGGATGAGGAGGCTGATGAGGGTACGCATATACCTTCACACTTTGAGCAAGACTAGAGTCTCCCGGATGATGACGAGGGTATGGCCGACATGATGGATTTTATTTTTAGGGGCACTACATCCCATGTACACGTGATGTCAGAGTCTGAGGTCAAAATGCGAGAGTTGCAATCAACACAATTGTACAAGGGTGCTAGGATGTCTAAACTACGTGCTTGTCTCTCAATCTTGAATCTGCAAGTAAAGTATGGGTGGTCGGATACAAGTGTCTCGGCCTTAATGAGGTTAGCTCTTGCATTAATTTGACTCATTATTTGAATATTGTTTGTTTTAAGAATCATCATGTATGGATTAGTGTATCAAATCATCATTATTCGAAGCCTATGTATGTCTGAATTGTGATAGGTTGCTCCAAAAGGTGTTGCCTGCACCAAATACCATGCCCGCATCAAGAGATGAAGCGAAAAAAGATGCTAACAACATTGGGTATGGATTATGATACCATCCATGCTTATCGTAATGATTGTATTCTCTTTCATCGTGAGCATGGAGATTTGGCTAGTTGTCCAAAGTGTGGGGAACAACAACATAGAGATGACTTACAGGGTGAGCAGATACCGGTAAAGGTCTTGAGACACTTTCCCATCATTGCAAGAATACAACACATGTTCCGATGCAAATCCATAGCAGAGTTGATGACATGGCATGCATCTCATCGGTCCATTGATGACACATTGAGGATTCCCGCAGATTGTGCAGCTTGGAAGCACATAGACAATCAGTGGCCGAACTTTGTGAGGGAGCCACGCAACTTACATCTTGGGCTCGCCATGGACGGCATGAATCCTTTCGGATTACACTCGACATCTTGGTCGACATGGCCCATAGTCATGGTGAATTACAATATCCCACCATGGCTAATAATAAAAAAGGGACACCTCATGCTTGCACTACTTGTGCCATGGAAGTACAAGGTATGTGGTTGTGTCTCTACAAGCATAATATAGAAAATCTTATGCCTTTATGACTCTCTTCACATGCATGTCTTATACAAACACATTCATGCACGCGTGCAGGACTTGTTACAAGTGTGTACCATGCTTGTCCTGTTTGTGGACCGGGTTTGAAATCGCTTGCATGACACTCCAAACATATGAGGAAAAATGTTTATGAAGGTCATGCTTGATACCTTCCACTGGATCATCTCGCACATGGAGGTCAGCTTGATCCACCACCATCATATTTGAAGGCAAAAGACTAGATTCAAGCTTGGAGGATGAATGGAGAGGAACATCCTCCTGGTATGAAGAGGCTATCGATCTTTCACGACCTTCCTTATTGGGGTCAGTTACAAATCAATCATCTCTTGGATCCCATGCATATCTTCAAGAATGTGGGGGCTACTATTTGGGCACACTTGGTTGGTTCCAAAGACTCGAGAGGAGTGCGAGAAGCCTTGTGTTCTATGAATAGGATGTCTCGTTTGTGGCCCCAAGTGCATGCTTTGGGAAAAGTTGTCCTCCTGAAAGCAACGTGGATCCTCTCTACAAGGGAGAAGGTAGCAGTCAAGGCGGACATTGCCTCTTTTCAAACACCAACAGGGTACATGCATTGCTTGAAAGGAGCATTTTCAAAGGACAATAAGCTTAGCGGGCTCAAGTCTCATGATTGGCACAAGGTCTTACAGGTATTCTAAGCTGTAGAATTAGTGTACCGATAATCGTGATGCGTTAGTGTAATTATGATTATGTTATATTGTTGACATGACTTCTTTGTTGCTTTGATAGTTCATCCTCCCAATTACAATAAAAGGGTGCTTACAAGAAGATGTTAGAAATGCTATATTCAAGATCAGTGGTATTGTGAGGTATGCTTACTATCAAATCGCATTGATTACATTTTCTTCAATTTAATCTGATTAATCTGTAGATTGATTATGAAAATATCTTACATGGACATGTGAAATAGGTGGATATCTCAAAAAGAGATCTCCATATTGAGCATCGAGAAGGCTAGGGTGGAATCCATCGAGGCTGTATGCTTGCTTGAGAAGCACTTTCCCTCGAGCATTATGACAACTCAAGTCCACTTGCTTGTGCACATAGTTGATGAGGTGGCTATTGCAGGTACCGTTCATAGTCGATGGATGTTTTTTCTCGAGCGGTTTATGAAAACTTTGAAGGGATTTGTAAGACAAAGAGCAAGACCAAAAGCAAGCATGGCAGAGAGATGGCTTGTGCAAGAGTCATTAGTATATATCACAGAGTTTCTTGCATCCACGAATCCCGATATGCCGCAAGCTTGGCATAACAAGGATGATGATCACATTGTTGGCGAGGTTCCCCAAGGAAAAGGGATTGAAAGAAAGATGAGCGAAGAGCAAATGGAGAAATTCAATAAGTTTTGTATCCTCAATAGCCCTGAGATGCAGAAGTGGATTGAGAGATATGAAGTGGCCAAAGCAGAAAGAATAAATGCAAGGACGAGTTTCAAAGTAATGTACAGGCGATCGCAACCATATCCATAGGATCTGGCTCTTCTCCCCACTCACATGTCATTTGATTGGCTACAACTGGCTCTACGTAAAGCCGAACGCGATGGAGAGACAATAAATGAGTGCGAGCGAGAGTTATCATCTTGATGTATGATGCATGTTAGTTTCTTACCTCTTGACATAATTAAGTAATTATTTGTGGTAATATACACTATAAAATAGATGCATATTCATTGTTTTAATGATGCTCTTTTACAGTACAAAAAGTACAGTGCATTATGGTCATATGGATGATATTTTTGCATGGAACGCATCGATTCAAAGAGAGTCACGTATGATTGTGGAGTCATGGCTAACTTCACACAAGATAGCCGAGCAAGTGCTTCGGATACAAATCTTCTCTCCTCAAGGCTTGATGTACATGCTCTCATACTTTTATTCTCTCAAAAGATCAAACATGTATGAAATTTTAAAAAAATTTGTCATTGGAAAAAACTAACTTTTAAGGCCTATATGAGTAAAAAAGCTCTCTGAAAAACATCGCTATAAAATAGTATCTCAGTGTCACTATATAGCGACACTTACATTTTCGACAAATGTCGCTATATAGTGACTTTAGAAATCATCACTATATAGCGACGTTTGCCCAAAGTCGCTATATAGCGACACTTTACAGAATGTGCTTCCCATACCGACGATTAGTACTCCGCGCGCACTAAACATCAGTACTTAAACATTGCAATAAGATCCATGTGTAGTAGTGAGTGATCAAGAGTATCATAGTGGCATGCTCATAGGTATTGAGGACATTATAGTAACAGATGTTGATGCAGAAAAGGTTTTTTGTGTTGCAAGTGACTCAAATATACTTACTAGTATAGAAGACTTGTCTTGTGTTGCAAGTGACTCGAACAAGCTCACTGGTATAGAAGACTTGTCCTATGTTGCAGGTGACTCGAATAGGCTCACTGGTATAGAAGACTTGTCCTGTGTTGCAAGTGACTTGAACAGGCTCACTCGTATAGAAGACTTGTCCTGTGTTGCAAGTGACTCAAACATGCTTACTGATATAGAAGACTTGTCTTGTGTTGAGAATAATAAGATGGGGCCACAAAGAAAAATACACTCAAAGATCGATGGGATAAGTGATCCAATAATAGGAATTGATGATATTAGTGACAATGATCATGATGTTACCACTCGAATGCAGGGCAAAGGGGGCAGAGAATCTGAGACTTGTCATGTTGTTTGTAATATTGTTGCTAGCATGCCAGAGAATATAGATGGGAGAATCTTGAGATACGAAGGAGAAAGAGTTCAACCACAAAATTCAAGAGGCATTGGCAACAAATTGACATCAATGAACATGTCTACCAGATTGCCATTTCCAAGATATTATAAGGCATCAAATAATTATCAAGCCCACATAGCATTTGATTATAGAGATGAAGATTCAAGGGAAATGGATTCGAGGTTTGATGGTCTTACAACTAAAAAACGCAAGACATTATTTACAAAAAGAAAGTATGTGAGTCTGAAGAGGCGAATAATCATTTCATCAATTCCGAAACCAAAGAGACATGTAATGTTATCCGAGGAGAATATGGAAAGGATGCTTATGCGAGTTTGTTGCAAGAGACTTTGCATTAGAAAAGTTGGGAAAGATGATTGTGCAGCCATATGCCTTGGTATTTGGAGTAAGACAGCGCCTAATAGACATAACTATCTTCTTCAAGAGTTTTTATGCTTTCTTCATTAAGGCACTGATCAAGATTTGAGCATAAGACACTCTAAACCTAGATTGAAACCCATTGTTAATGGGAGACCCATTTGCAATTGAGGATATCAATGGTTAACTGGACTATCACATGGCACATACTGGACCATCTGGGCAGAGGTGAAAGAAAAAGTGGTTCATACAATTCATGGAAATACCTACAAGCTTAAATGCCATGGAAGCACTATAAATGCAACCGCGACATTAAAGCAAGTTCTCAGAGACCATGCATTACCACAGCCTCATCTTCAACAAACAATGCTAGATGGACGTGTCGAATGTCAACAACATCTTCCTTTGGGAATGACTAAGAAGGTCGTCCTAGAAACTGTCAATAAAACTTTACAAGACAAAGACGAGAGCATGATTTCACGGTCAACCTTGTACAAAATTTGGCATAGAGATTTTCGCCATGTCAAGACACCATCAAAGCAAAGGATGTCAAAATGTAAGACATGTGATGAATTAAAAAATGCCATTGCACATAGTATATGTGAGCAGCAGCAAGGAAGATATATTAAATGGCGATCAATCCATTTACGTCATGTACAGGATGCTCGAAAGTTGTATGCTTCTTGGAGAGAGGAAGCTATTTCACATGTCATAAATAAGTCCATGTGCATCACCATTGATGGCATGGACCAGAATACAACAACTTTGCCATGATATAGACATATCCCACCTGCATTGGAGGGCAAACATGGACTAAAAACACACTTGTGTGGAGTATTAGTATATGGATACCGAATCTTTTGTGATGTATGGATTGATAGTTTGCATGACCATGATAGTAACCAAGTTGTTCCATCAAGCATGAAAGCAATAAGAAAGGTCAGAGATGCTCGTGGATTTTTACCTGACACATTGCGAATACAAGCTGATAATTGTTGGAGAGAGAATAAGAATAAACATATATTTGCTTTATGCTCCATGTTGGTAGGTTTGAAAATATTTGAAGAAGTGGAAGTTATCTTTCTTCTTGTCGGCCATACATATGAAGACATAGATCAAATCTTCAGTGTTATCTCTGGTGAGTTGAAGTCAATGGATGTTTTGACAATGGAGGATATGCTATTTCAAATTGGGAAAAAAATTGGAGGGTCTCACAAGGAAGAATCAGAAGTGGCTATCTTAGAGAGGATGGTAGATTGGAGAGCATTCATAGAGTGACATTTACAAATAGGAGATAATGCCCTAATAGGACACACAAATCCACACTACTTTCAGTTTCACATCCATAACAATATTCCAGTGATGCAATGGAAGCACTACTCAGTAGATGGAGATCATTTATGGAGTGAGTCATATGCTTTATTACAACGAATAATTCCATTAGAGGAAACTAGATTTGTTCTTGCAAAAAACAAATCACTTGACATAGATGAAATGAAAGGCTTGAAAGCCTTCATTAAGCATCTTCAAAGTATGATGCAAAAATATCCATAGCAATCAACTAAGAATTTGGAGACAATTACATCAACTGAAGCACTTATCCAATCTTTAGAAAGACAAGAAAACTTAATGAGCATTGAATAGTGTGAATCCTTTTGGCCGGAACAAGCTAGGTCACCAAGTTTTCCTTTGGATATAAATATGTTACTAGATATGGAGGAAGCAGAGGAATGACTTTTACCTTGAAAATATTGTGGCAGGAAGGGAGACAAACCCTTACCAGAGTTTATACCATCTAATGAGATTGAAGAGGGTTTATTTGTTGCAGTTTGGGCATCTGATCCAGGTTCAAAGTTGGATGACCAAGGTGGCCCAATTTGGGTTGCAAAGGTTGCTAAGATAGAAAGGGATGACAAGGGAACTCCAGTTATAACATTCACAGCTTTATGGTATGAACCAAAGCCATTGAAAAATCTCCCGAGAAGATATATAATAAAACAACTCTATGAGAGATGCTTGCAAAAGAAACGTGAATGGGTTCCAAATAATGAGGGATTATTAGAGGTGGAAGTCAGTAGCATTATTCATTGCTGGAAATCGAGGACACGAAGTTTTAAAAAGAAGCATGGATATGATGTTGAAAAATGTATCACAATCCCTGATCCAAGTCGTGTCCATATTAAACATCATTTGGCAAGACTTGACCCATCAAGAGCAAATACATTACATGACTTTGATGACTCTGAACGAGATTCAGATGCATAAGATAATGTTTTGGATGCTTTTCTCCATACAAATGGTGTATCTATACACCACCAATAAGATAATGTATTGTATGCTTTATTTTTCAAAAAAAGGGTGTATCTATACACCACTTATATATTGAATTCAACAAACTCTTTTTTTTTTTTTAAGTGGTGTATCTATACACTACTTATTTGTTGAATTCAGCAAACTCTTTCATATGGTGTCATATTTTCACTTTATCGGTATAGTGTTAAAATTGAACTCGAGTTAGGAGACTACTGTTATTATTATTATAGTTATTGGATGGAGGCACCATGCACAAGGTTGGGAATTATAGCTTCATTGAGCCATATTTTTTTTAATTAAAGGTCACCACTTAACTTTATAGCTTAATAAGGCCATATTTGTATATAAGTGACCCATTTAGTGCTCTAAAAAACCCAATTTATGAGCTCACTAAGTGAAGTTGAGTGGAGAGGATATGCTCCAAAAAAAATTCCAAACTAGGAGAGAAAGTCCAAAAATTTTGAATAGTGTGTTGAGTATGACTATGTCATGGCTTTATTGTGGTTGGCCATATCAACACTAATTTAGCATCATATATTAGTTGTATGGTTGGCAACATCAACATCAATTTGAAGCCATATATTACCTAGGGGAGACCAAAGCTTAGGTCCAATTTGCACATGTGAGTACCTTGGTAATAATAGAGAGATATTATCGGAGATAATTTAACCTTCTAGAAATGGTCAAATTCCAACGGATGTCTTAGGTAAACAAAGTGTGTTTAGGAAATTTCGGAGTTTGATTTCTCACTTTGTTAGCCAATTTTGGCCATTGATTCTTGACTTCATATCACCGTCATAGTTTGCATTAAGTTGATTTGACTTGCAAATCAACATGATCAAGAGACAAAGGGTAGGCCAACATAAGGTTTGATTATTTCTAAGAAGAGCCTCACGTGTACAAGGCTTTGAAAAGCAAAGTGTTTCACTATGAGACTCAGCCTTAAGGTGATTGATATTTATAAGGAGAATCCTTGAATGGAGGATGCATTAACAAATTAGCCTCTTTCTAGCTCATTTTATTGTGAGCCTCCTTCCTTGCTGTTTTTTTGGCTTACTGTTTTGGTTGCTTGTGAGCTGCTCCATTTAAGCTCTCTCGAAAACAAACTTTGCTCAAGATCATGGCGATGATTTGCTTGAACAACCGTAGCTCTCTGTTGATCATCTTGTTGCTCAGCTCCTCAGTCGCCATCTCTTTGCATTCCACCACACAAGCTTTCTCTCTCCCTGATGCCGCAACCGGCCTCGCTTATGGTTTCTATAGTTCCTCCTGTCCCACTGCCGACAGCATCGTTCGTTCCACCGTCCGCTCCTTCCTCGCCCCCAACATCTCCCAAGCTGGCTCCGTCCTCCGCCTCCCCTTCCATGACTGCTTTGTCCAGGTACTTTTCCTGGCCTTTGGGTGACGTTGTGGCGCTCAAACATTGAGGGACTGCGGGAGAGTTCATGAGCAGGATGCTGGGCAGTCACTTGATCGAGCTGTGACCCGTCATTATTTTTTTCTGTCCTGTTTTTATCGTTTCGCTAAAAATTCGTCTCTTGTCGCCAGGGATGTGATGCCTCTTTGCTACTTAACGACACCCAGGGCGAGCAGCACGTTCCGCCCAATCTTACGTTGAGGCCGCAGGCTCTGGCCCTGATAGAGCAGATCAAAGAGAATCTCGAAGCTAGCTGCCCCAATACCGTATCCTGCGCGGACATTATCGTTATGGCCGCAAGAGACGCCACACACCTGGTACAGATTCAGATCCCGTGGCGCGTGTTAAACATGTTGCATCTCTCGTGATACAGATCACTGCGAATTCTGAACTAATTGACGATCTTCTCTGTCTGTATTTCCGAAGGCGGGAGGACCTCACTTTGAGATTCCAACAGGTCGTCTAGATAGCCTGGGCTTTGCAAGCTCCCAAACGATCCTTAGCGACTTGGCAGGTCCTGCAGACAACATAACAACACTTGTAGAAAAGTTCGGCAATATAGGCCTAAACAAAACGGATCTGGTATCGCTCTCTGGTAAAAATCCGCTCGCACGAATTTTTCTCCAGGAATTTTGCTGTTTCTGTATGCCATAGCAACACTGTGTACTAGTGGGACGTGGTTGTTGGGACCGAGACGATCATCACCTGTGGAGGAGTTTCTTCACGGCGGTCTCTTATTTGTATCTAGTGCTACGGTGATGCACTTAATTTTAGTAATGATGTTTTCCGTGACACAGGAGCTCACACAATCGGTCTAGACGGTGATGCCCTTAATTTTAGTAATGATGTGTTCCGTGAACGCAGGAGCTCACACAATCGGTCTAGCACACTGTGCTGCGTTTAACAACACCATCTTGCCAACGGTGCAATCGGGAGTGGATGCCTCGTTCGCTCAGAAACTGCTGCAAGTATGTCCGAACAGCGAGAGCAACCAAGACACCGTGCAGGATATGGTCACACCAAACTTTTTCGACAACCAGTATTACAAAAACATGCTCAACGGGGACGTTCTCTTCGACTCCGACCGGGCGCTGCTGAAGGACGAAACAACCGCAGCCGTTGTTGCAGCCTTGGCAGCAAGCGAGCAAGAATTCTTCCAGCAATTCGCGTGCTCTTTCATTAAGATGAGCATGGTAGGGGTGAAGACTGCAGCCACAGGCAACGGGAACGTACGCAAGATCTGCTCGATTCTGAATGCTGGCGCCAATCAAACGGTGAGCGGTGTGAGCGCCGTGGCGTATGCCTCGCATGGGGATATGTTGTATGAAAGGCCTTGACCAGCAGCAGCAGCAGAGCAGCCGACCATGGCCATAGCTACATATATCTAATCTACGTACATGACTGCGCACGTTACATTGCTTCTGAGGTTGAAAGCTGCAAATTTGGGTTGTTTCTCGCTTACTCACAATGTAGACTTGCTCTGCAATGTTTGAGCAGCAAGAATGGCCACTCCATCTTGCAGAAGTTGACACTGCGTAATGACGCGCAATTGCCTTGATACAAATATTCTTTGTTTGTAACTTTGTCTCTCTGTCTCTGTCCTTTTTCTTTGTAGCCACGGGAATAAAATGGAAAATTTGGTCGAGACAAACTCTATATTATCTTGAAGAACCTTGATGCGTCTAAAAACGTACATATCAATGGATTTCAAAGATAACGAAGAAATGAAGTGGGATCGGATGATATGCGACCGCGGACCTTAAAGCTGGTGGAAAAGCGGCTAGATTGATACAAATTAACATTTTCTCGTTGACAAAGCCAAAACCTCCATGAGATGCAAAAGCAAAGAAAGAAGTCACTATTGGCCATATCCAACGACTCTAGATCTTTGGCTACATGCGAATAAATTGGTGCCAAACAGCGACAACAGGCGAAGAAATTGGTGCCAAAGGAGTTAGGACCACATTTGTTTGCCAAAAGAGATTACGTTCTCGCCTACCACAATATTTAAACGGCTCTACCTCTTTAAGACCCACATGAGAAGAAATTGGTGCCAAAAGAATTAGGGCCATGTATGTTGCTTCTATTAGGTGTGAATCTTGTAGCAATTAAGTGTTGCGATAGTTGTTGTTGATTTGATGGGAAGTTTGTTTTTCATTTCATATTAATCTTTACCATATTCTTGATATTTGTTTGTTGATGCTTTCATGTTGATGGGAAGTTTGTTTTTCATTTCATATTAATCTTTACCATATTTTGTTGCAGAGTTTGGTTATACCTCTTTGGTGTTGAAAGTTGGATGGTAGGAGTTCAAGTGGATTTCAATCTATTTTATTTTGTTTTGAATAATGATACCACATGTAGTTTATAGGTTATGAAGATGGGGACATGGTGAGTTTAATAGGCTTCGGTTGCACATATGTGACTACTTTTTGTAGACGCATTTGTCCATGTTTGATCAATCAGGAATTTGTAAATTGTAGCTAGCCGGGGTTGTGTTTTCTAGACATAGCTGATTTTTTTCCATGATCTTTGCCCATTGTGCAATCTTTGGAAATCTTGTAGCTTGAGTATCCAATTAGGAACGTTGGATAATGTGTGGGTCTTTGGTATAATTTATGTTGAATATATTGTAATAATGTCGAAATGACATGCTTTGGTACAATATGTTGCTTTGATGCATATTGATTATCTTGAATATGGTTGGAAATTTTGGCCCATTTTTTGTGAGTACCTTAACTCCATTTATGAGCTAGGCAAAGCTGAGTCTCAGTTTGGTCCTGGAGAATACTAGGGTTCCCATCTTATCAAATGAGGTTATTGTGGAAAACAGTATTGAGTCGATATACGTAGTGTCTATATTTCTGGTTTCTTCAAAGCAAAGTAGGTCTAATGTTGGAGGTCGTAATTGCTATTTATTTTGGTAAGGTGGAAGTGTAATGATTGCATGTTTGTGAGGTGTGAGTTGGGGCCATTTTTCCAACCATCGTATGTTGAATTGCTAATTAAGCTATTGAGGTTATGACCCTATCCATTAGTGATTATTTTTTAATGATTTGGCAATGTAGAAATTTCTTTACTGCATACCCTTGCAAGTAATGTGTATGTAGTGGTCTTCCAATTGAACATCTCTCTTAATCAATTAAAAAAGGTAATTGAAAGTGGCATCTAGGGTTATAGAATCTAGGTAGTACGCTAATAGGATGACTTGACTCTGTTTGATAGCAAACATCAACAACTTGTTTTATGGCTTGATGTCTATGTTGATGCTACCAAGTGGAGCAGTTGCAGAAGAAGATGCTCTCTTAGGCTCCTCATTGGGATCCTCCTCAAATTGAGAGGATCTTATGACTACACTAGGGGCTGCATCTCTCTCAATCATTCAAAAAAGGGCACTGAAAGTGACATGTATGTACACAATGGCTTATTCTACTGACTGTCATCATATGTCATCTAGCTAACATGGAAATACGATTTGGACATTGTTTAAGTTCAAAGCAACATTTGTGATGTCTCCTTTAAAGTATTGGCCAAAGTGCAAGTGTTATCGAATTTGGGCACACAGTATGTGGTGAAATTAGCCTTTCAAGCTTTGATAGTATCTGTATTTGATGGATTGGCTCATTTAGTTCCACATGCTTTTGAGATACTAAGATAGTAAGAGCATATAGTATTGCTACTTGTTCCTTGTTTTGATTTGGTGTTTGCAGTAAGAGCATATAGTATTGCTACTCGTTCCTCTGCAAGCTTGATCTTTGCCTACAAATTCAAATAAGGTCTCATTGGTGCATTTGTAGACCCTTCTTCTTTTGCCAAGGCAATCGTAGGAGGTCGTCATTGGTGCATTTGTAGACCCTTCTTCTATAGACCCTTCTTCTTTTGCATTTATGTACCAAGAAAATGTTTTTTCTTGTGCAACCAAGAAAAATGCAATTGACAATATGGCCCTTGAGAGGTCGTCTTTAGGAGCAAGGGACATATCGACATGCCATTTCTGTCCAGTGGCATCCTAGATATCTATTACAAATTTCTCTCTCAACATCAAAACCACTCAAACCTCTCTACCTATTGCGTATGCAAGAACTTCAAAATAAAATTTAACCATAAATCTCTCCAAAAACTCTTCTCACGATACTTTATTAATATAAGAAATCCATTTATAATATTTTTACTCTATAATATAATAAATTTTTATTAACTAATATTAAAATATAATTTTGCTAAAAATATATATTGCTAATCTATAGATTAATATAAATATTATATAATTATTATATATATATACATTAATTAAAAAAATATAACAATGAAAATATTTTTGAATGGGAAGTCTTATAGCATATGTGCTTTATATAATACTTATGCTTAAAACAACGAAGAATTAGTGAATGTATTTGTAAGATAGTTCTTAGTATGAAAAATCACTATAATATTCTTCCTGCTATTAACTATAAATTAAATTTTAGTTTTAATAAAAATATACGTTATTAATTTAAAAACTAGTATAAATATAATGTAATTATTGTATAAATTTAAATAAATATATAAATTATTAATATTATACATCAATAACATTTAAAATTAGGTATATTATATACTAATAACCTTTAAATTTTAAAAAGGTATTCAATCAAAGAATGGAATTAATTTAAAAAATAAGAAAATATGAAAATTTACATAAGTACTTTTAGCATGTATGCTTTTCTTCCATGTGTATAATACTTGTTAGTAAAAGAATGAAGAGTTAGATAATGTATTTATAAGGTAGGCATTTAAAACCATAGAATCTGGAACAGGTTTACCATACTTGCTTATCTTTGTTACAATATGTAATACTTTGCAAAAGCCTTAAACTTTGTTTAAGGCTTTGTACAAAACTACAGTATCATTGAATCCATATCATTTTAGCAACCACCAGATATCCATGGTATGAATCCATGATATGGAATACATATTTCTTATGAATATTTCTTATCACACACTTCTTCATCTCTTCTAATACACCATGCAGCATGAATGTAAGAAAATATCAATCGGTGTGCTTTTAGCCTATGTGCTTATCCCTAATAAGTAGGATACTTTAACTAGGTAGACTTATAATTACTTGAAGTAAAGCCTTTGCAAAGGATCATACCTAGTCTTGGATATATCCAACCTGTTGCACAAATCAAGAAAATTGCAAAAATCACGAAATTTCTTGATTTGTGTAAGATTGGATATACGGTTGGTTGGATAAACTTTAAACAATTAATACCAAAACATCTTAAGCACCTTAAATCTTAAACTTTAAACATTTAATTCCTAAATCCTAAACTCCTAAATAATAAATCCTAAAGCCTAAACCCTAAACTCTAAATCCTAAATCCTAAATCCTAAACCCTAGCCCTAAACCCTAACCCTAAATCCTAAATCCTAAACCCTAACCCTAAAATACAACCAAAATTTAATGAATTTTTTTAATTTGTGCAACAGGTTGGATATATCCCCCAACCTATTGCTCAACTCTTGCTCAAGCAACAGGTTGGGGGATATATCCAACTTATTGCACAAATCAAAAAAATTGCACAAATCAAGATTTGTGCAACAGATTGGATATACGGTTGGGGGTGCACCCCCAACCTGTTGCTTGAGCAACAGGTTGGGGGGATATATCCAACCTGTTCCACAAGTCAAGAATTTTCTTAATTTGTGCAACAGGCTGGGGGATATATCCAACCTATTGCACAAATCAAGAAAATTTCTTGATTTGTGCAACAAATTGGATATGCCTCCCAACCTGTTGTAAGAGGTTGGGGGTGCACCCCCAACCTGTTGCTTGAGAAACACGTTGGGGGATATCCAACCTGTTGAGCAACAGGTTGGGGGATATATACAACTTGTTCTACAAGTCAAGAATTTTCTTGATTTGTGCAACAGGTTGATGAGGTTGGGGGTGCACCTCGGATATCCAACCTATTGCACAAATCAATAATCTTCTTGATTTGTGTAACAGATTGGATATATCCCCCAACCTATTGCTCAAGCAACAGATTGGGGGATATATACAACTTGTTCTACAAGTCAAGAATTTTCTTGATTTGTGCAACAGGTTGATATCCCCCCAACCTATTCCATAATTCAAGAATTTTCTTGATTTGTGCAACAGGGTAGATATATCCCCCAACTTGTTGCTCAATCCAACATGTTACATAAATCAAGAAAATTCTTGACTTGTGAAACAGGTTGGATATATCCCCCAACCTATTGCTCAAGCAATAGGTTGGGGGTGCACCCCCAACTGTATATCCAGTCTGTTGCACAAATCAAGAAAATTCTTGATTTTTGTAATTTCCTTAATTTGTGCAACAGGTTGGATATATCCCCCAACCTGTTGCTAGAAAATTCTTGATTTTTGTAATTTTCTTAATTTGAGCAACAGGTTGGGGGATATATCCAACCTGTTGCACAAATCAAAAAAATTCATTAAATTTTGGTTGTATTTTAGGGTTAGGGTTTAGGGTTTAGAATTTAGTTTTGGTTTAGGGTTTAGGATTTAGTGTTTAGGAGTTTAGGCTTTAGGGATTAAATGTTTAAAGTTTAGGACTTATGATGGTTAAGATGCTTTGGTATTAATTGTTTAAAGTTTATGATGTAGGGTTCAGGTTTAATGCCTTCTGTGCTAGTTTTAATATAAAAGTTATTAAGTAATAATAAGCTCAATGATTATTTATTATGTCTTTTTTTGAGCTACTAATCTATTTTTGTACATAGAACAGGTATTCACCCTAATAGAGGGTATGGATGTGGTGTTATATAAGAAGAATGAAGTGCTGGCTTTTGGACGAATTCATAGTCTTGATCCTATGAATGTATGTCATTTCCAACATTGTGGTGAGAGAAGATGTGTAGTGATAATCACCATTATTGTAAATCTTGAAGTGCATTTAAAATATCCACATGGAGACTTTGAAACATTGGGAGATATCTTAAAATGTGACATATTTGATATGCAAGCACACAGAACACTCTGGGACCAAGATGAAATTGTTCCAAAGACATACTTTCAAGATATCAAGAAAACTTATTTTGACGGGGAAAAAGTAGAGATGTTATCTTGCTCCAGAGAAGTTTTAGCAATTGGCAACTTTAAGGGCTATGCTCAGAGTTTTCTCTATATAGTGGAGATAATTAAGTTGACTAGTGTAGGTGTCATTCAAAATGCAATGGATAGTACTTCACATCTAGACGTCCATAATACTATGTCTCATCTACAAGTTCATACAAGTTCATAGTACTTGTAAATGGGGGTTAGCTTTCTTGAAATCAAGTTTTCCCAAGACAGTTTACTTCAATGTCATGGAAGACACAACGGAATATTATCAGAAGAAAATGACTATAACACAAATGGGATCCAAATTGATAAGAAGCTATAGTAGTCACTACAAGGCATAGGCCCTTTTTCAACGAAAATACCGATACTTTTTACATTTTTTTTTTTTTTAAATGGGAGCAAACGTCACTATTAAAGTCGTTAAAAGCATCGAAAAAGAATGGTCACTGTAAATCAACACTACATAGCGACACTGATAATCATCACTATATAGCGACACTGGTAAATGTCACTATATAGCGATGATTAACAGAACTTTAAAAAAAGCATTAGTGGGGCTAAACAGGGCCATAGCACTTGCCCTGTTTTGCCCCACTAATGTTTTTTTTTTAATAATTACAAAAAAAAAATTTATTACAAAATTTCCCTTTCGAGTAATACAAAATCGCTCAAATGAAATGATCGAGCAACAAAAGCATATACAGGTCGAACATATACAACATTGTTTGTTACAAAATTACCCTTTCGAAAAGGGTGATACAAAATCGCTCAAGCAAGCGGATATACAAAATGACATACATGGCGAAGTATATGCAAATTGCTCCTCATCGTCCTCCTCCTCGTCTTGTTGGCCTGATCCTTGGTCTTTGTGAGCTACGCCTTCTCCCTGATCCTCGTCACGTACATCTGATCCCTGGCCTTGGTAATCGCTCACCTCCGGTGATGGGACGCTCGAGCTTTGACCCTAAGAGTGAACCATATAAATTGAAAATTAGATTGGAACTTAAAGAATAAAACAATTTAAAAAGTGAGATTACAAGTAGGAGTAGACTTATACCGTGCAAGCAACCACCTCAACCCAATCAACCGTCGCTCCATTGCCTCTTGCTCAATAAACCACGGCTTTGTTCCTATGCGAAATGTGCATCGCGTCTCTGCATCTGTAGAAAGATGACCCATCGCAGCTTGCTATGGATCCAATTTATGAGAGTTAGAGTTAGATAAAGTGCATGTAATATGTAGTAAAACAAATAGAACAATACATTAAATGAGAAGAAGTAGACTTACCACGGTTGCCTCAAATGCCAACCGTCTGCCTGCATGAAAGTGCGAAGTACCTACGGTGTCCAGTCGTCTCTTCGCATCCCTCCTCTGACCCTCAAACATTTCGAGATGGTCCCCATTCTACTTCTTGAAGAACTTCCAATTAGCTTTGTCTTCCCAGCTGGGTTAGCCATCCTCTTTGCGATGAAGTATGCAAGGTTGATCTACAATGCTTCAAGACTTAATTCATGCGCTCTCGCATATAATTCTCGTTAAACTCCCAATTTGGCGTGTTAGGGTATTTTTGTTTTAATTCATCGATGACCGCCTGCTTCTTTTGGTCATCTTGATAGCGCCAATCGGTAGCAATGCCGCTCTTGAAGTGATGGCTCATCAACCACCTCATGGTGGCCATCAGTGCTTTGCCCTTTCTATCTTCTATTATCTCTCCCAACAGTTGTGATTTGATAGGAGAGGTCCTCGACTAAGTAAGGCGGACTGATGGTAGTGGTAGAGTCAAAAAGAGTGGAGCTATGCGAGCGCTTCCGGAGCGAGGAGTAGCAATGGGAGTAGGAGAGGGCAAGGGACCTGACTGATACTGTGTCTTAAGACCAAGTGGAGACCTGTAGGGATGTGAGTGTGCTGACTCGTCTACATCTCTCGAGTCAGCACAACATAAGCGGCCCCTCCTACTCTTCCTTCCCTTACGATAGGCATGTGCAGGTGATGACCCCTCGGTCGAAGGGGCATGAGGGGATAGTTGGGCAGTAGGTCCAACTGTCGGTGTAGGGGAGGGAATTGCTGAGGTCCTCTGAGATAGTAGAGTGAAGAATCTCGCTGCCTCCTCATCGATCATCTACGCTACAAAATCGTCGAGACTCCCGACAAAGCCATGTGCTACTAGCAAAGGAGTTCCCCGAGGGGTAGTCACAATGCTACATCCGAGAGGAGTCAAAATAGGGGTAGTCACAGTGCTAGGTCCGACAGGGGGTAGTCGCAATGCTACATCCGAGAGGAGTCAGACCAGGGGTAGCCCCCTCAGGTGTCGCCTGAGAGGAATCAAAAACCTCTGGAGCATAGAGATGGTGATGTCTCCTCCTACGAGGCTGTCTGTACTCATCGGACGTGCGACGTGATCCCATGTCTAACATAGACACAAATACAAAAACAAAAATTAAAAAACAAACATAACCATAGGCATAGGCATAGGCATAGGCAAAGGAAAAGAGGAAGAAGAGGGGAAAGAAAAGAGGAAGAAGAGGGAACGGAAAAGAGATTGGAAGAGGGGAAAGAGAGAAGAAGAGAAAAAGGAAAGAGAAAGAAGAGAAAAAGAGGAAGAAGAGGGAAAGAAAAAGAGATTGGAAGAGGGGAAAGAGAGAAGAAGAGGAAAAGAGGAAGAAGACGGAAAGGAAAAGAGATTGGAAGAGGGGAAAGAGAGAAGAAGAGGGAAAGGAAAGAGGGAAAGAAAGGAAGAAGAGGGAAAGAAGAGGGAAAGAAGAGGAAGAAGAGGGAAGAGAGGAAGAAGAGGAAAAGAGGAAGAAGACGGAAAGGAAAAGAGATTGGAAGAGGGGAAAGAGAGAAGAAGAGGGAAAGGAAAGAGGGAAAGAAGAGGAAGAAGAGGGAAAGAAGAGGGAAAGAAGAGGAAGAAGAGGGAAAAGAGGAAGAAGACAAAAAGAGGAAG
Source organism: Dipteris shenzhenensis (assembly GCF_047967505.1). NCBI lineage: Eukaryota > Viridiplantae > Streptophyta > Polypodiopsida > Gleicheniales > Dipteridaceae > Dipteris > Dipteris shenzhenensis. The sequence continues at coordinate 47,954,890 of NC_141600.1, read as the reverse complement.
AAGAGGGAAAGGAAAAGAGATTGGAAGAGGGGAAAGAGAGAAGAAGAGGGAAAGAAGAGAGAAGAAGAGGGAAAGAAGAGGAAGAAGAGGGAAAAGAGGAAGAAGAGTTCGGCTGGAAAAGAGATTGGAAGAGGGGAAAGAGAGAAGAAGAGGGAAAGGAAAGAGAGAAAAAGAGACATATGCTCATGCATAAGCATAAGCATAATCATAAGCATATGTCTCCTTCTCTTATGCTTATGCTTATGCTTATGCATGAGCATATGTCTCCTCTTATGCATAAGCATAAGCATAAGCATAAGAGAAGGAGACATATGCTCATGCTTATGCTTATGCATGAGCATAAGAGAAAGAGACATATGCTCATGCTTATTCTTATGCTTATGCATGAGCATAAGAGCATGAGCATGAAAGAGGGGAAACAGGGGGGAAAAGAGGGAAAGGAAAAGAGATTGGAAGAGGGGAAAGAGAGAAGAAGAGGGAAAGGAAAGAGAGAAAAAGAGACATATGCTCATGCATAAGCATAAGCATAAGCATGAGCATATGTCTCCTTCTCTTATGCTTATGCTTATGCTTATGCATAAGCATATGCATAAGCATAAGCATAAGCATAAGAGAAGGAGACATATGCTCATGCTTATGCTTATGCATGAGCATAAGAGAAAGAAACATATGCTCATGCTTATGCTTATGCTTATGCATGAGCATAAGAGCATGAGCATGAAAGAGGGGAAACAGGGGGGAAAAGAGGGAGGAAAAGAGGAAGAAGAGGAAAAGGAAAAGAGATTGGAAGAGGGGAAAGGAAGAAGAAGAGGGAAAGAAAAGAGAGAAAAAGAGACATATGCTCATGCATACACATAAGCATAAGCATGAGCATATGTCTTCTTCTCTTATGCTTATGCTTATGCTTATGCATGAGCATATGTCTCCTCTTATGCATGAGCATAAGCATAAGCATAAGAGAAGGAGACATATGCATGAGCATAAGAGAAAGAGACATAATATGCTCATGATTATGCTTATACTTATGCATGAGCATAAGAGCATGAGCATGAAAGAGGGGAAAAAGGGGGGAAAAGAGGGAGGAAAAGAGGAAGAAGAGGGAAAGGAAAAGAGATTGGAAGAGGGGAAAGAGAAAAGAAGAGGGAAAGGAAAAAGGGAAAGGAAAGAGAGAAAAAGAGACATATGCTCATGCATACGCATAAGCATAAGCATGAGCATATGTCTTCTTCTCTTATGCTTATGCTTATGCTTATGCATGAGCATATGTCTCCTCTTATGCATAAGCATAAGCATAAGAGGAGACATATGCATGAGCATAAGAGAAAGAGACATATGCTCATGCTTATGCTTATGCTTATGCATGAGCATAAGAGCATGAGCATGAAAGAGGGGAAAGAGGGGGGACAAGAGGAAGAAGAGGGAAAGGAAAAGAGATTGGAAGAGGGGAAAGAGAGAAGAAGAGGAAAAGGAAAGAGAGAAAAAGAGACATATGCTCATGCATACGCATAAGCATTAGCATGAGCATATGTCTCCTTCTCTTATGCTTATGATTATGCTTATGCATGAGCATATGTCTCCTCTTATGCATAAGCATAAGCACTCCATAAGCATAAGCATAAGAAAAGGAGACATATGCATGAGCATACCAGAAAGAGGCATATGCTCATGCTTATGCTTAAGCTCATGCATAAGCATAAGAGAAGGAGACATATGCTTATGCTTATGCATGAGCATAAGAGAAGGAGACATAAGTGAGGGGAAAGAGGGGGGAAAAGAGATTGAAAGATGAAAAAAAGAAGAGAAGAGGAGGGAAAAAGAGATTGAAAGAGGGGGAAAAAGAAGAGGGGAAAAGAGATTGAAAGGGGAAAAAGAAGAGATGGAAGAGGAGAGAAGAGGGAAGAGAGGGGGAGAGAGGGTTCCTACACCCATCATTGTAGCTAGCGCTTAAGGCACTATAGCTGCAGACCAATGCAAATAACAAAAATAACGAATAGAAAAAAGAGGAAGCACTTACCTAGAATAGTACGTCCCGTTCCGTGTTTTGTGGACTGGCCCTACAAAAGCGAGGAAACATACAATTTTTCAAATAACTAGTTAAAGGAAGGAGAAGATTAAAGAAGCAACTTCTCAAAGAGATTGGATTGAGGAGACAAGGAGAAAGAGAAGGAAGAGAAATACAAAAAAGACTGGAAGAGGTGAGTCTTCTTTCTTTCTTGAAATCTCGTTTTTTGTCTTCAATCCTTTGAAATCAAGCATGAAAACTAGTACATAGCCTTAGCAATACAAGGAGAAACATGCTTCAACACTCACAAAACAAAATCTCACAAAAAATGAACCTACATTGTTCAAAGAGACTCACCTTCTTGAAAAACTTCCTTTCAAGAAACCAAAGAGGAAGAAGGGTGGAGAGGGAGCACAAGTGTTAGGAGAGGGGTGAGTAGTAGTGAGGAGTGGAGAATAGAGTGGAAGGTTGTCAGAAATAGGTGGGAGGAGAGATTGCTTTGCTTACAATAGAGATTAGAGATTGCTAAAGAAAGTGCCGTGCATCGCGAGGTTCGGGTTTTAACCCACAGCATCACTATATAGCGACATTCGTCAGTCGCTATATAGCGACGCTGTTATTTAAAAGCGTCGCTATATAGCGATGGAACAAACAAATCATCGCTATATAGCGACGGAACAAGTCAAAACGTCGCTATATAGTGACGCTTCAAGATACTTTATGTTTAAAGTTAAAAAAGAAGCTCATATATGCTATTTTACAACTGTTAATATATTTCCTTGCAATTTATGTTGTGATTTTATAAGTGCAGATGGAAGGGACGAGTGGAAGCTCATCCAATGATGCGCCAATGCTCGGGAGCACAAAGTGGCTTATGGAGAGGTTATATTGTCATTGCACTCATTGCAAGCGAGCAGTACGACATCAATGTCGTATTATCATGCACCACTTGCGGATGTATGGGGAGGAGCTCGAACCAATACCCACCATTGGTGTTGCACATGTTGATGGATTATTAGTAAGTCAAAGCTATTTAAGTTTGTGGTTAATATTGGATACCATTATGGTACGAAACCTTGAGACAAGATCTTATATTTACACGAAATCCTAAAATAGGATGAGGAGGCTGATGAGGGTACGCATATACCTTCACACTTTGAGCAAGACTAGAGTCTCCCGGATGATGACGAGGGTATGGCCGACATGATGGATTTTATTTTTAGGGGCACTACATCCCATGTACACGTGATGTCAGAGTCTGAGGTCAAAATGCGAGAGTTGCAATCAACACAATTGTACAAGGGTGCTAGGATGTCTAAACTACGTGCTTGTCTCTCAATCTTGAATCTGCAAGTAAAGTATGGGTGGTCGGATACAAGTGTCTCGGCCTTAATGAGGTTAGCTCTTGCATTAATTTGACTCATTATTTGAATATTGTTTGTTTTAAGAATCATCATGTATGGATTAGTGTATCAAATCATCATTATTCGAAGCCTATGTATGTCTGAATTGTGATAGGTTGCTCCAAAAGGTGTTGCCTGCACCAAATACCATGCCCGCATCAAGAGATGAAGCGAAAAAAGATGCTAACAACATTGGGTATGGATTATGATACCATCCATGCTTATCGTAATGATTGTATTCTCTTTCATCGTGAGCATGGAGATTTGGCTAGTTGTCCAAAGTGTGGGGAACAACAACATAGAGATGACTTACAGGGTGAGCAGATAGGGTGAGCAGATACCGGTAAAGGTCTTGAGACACTTTCCCATCATTGCAAGAATACAACACATGTTCCGATGCAAATCCATAGCAGAGTTGATGACATGGCATGCATCTCATCGGTCCATTGATGACACATTGAGGATTCCCGCAGATTGTGCAGCTTGGAAGCACATAGACAATCAGTGGCCGAACTTTGTGAGGGAGCCACGCAACTTACATCTTGGGCTCGCCATGGACGGCATGAATCCTTTCGGATTACACTCGACATCTTGGTCGACATGGCCCATAGTCATGGTGAATTACAATATCCCACCATGGCTAATAATAAAAAAGGGACACCTCATGCTTGCACTACTTGTGCCATGGAAGTACAAGGTATGTGGTTGTGTCTCTACAAGCATAATATAGAAAATCTTATGCCTTTATGACTCTCTTCACATGCATGTCTTATACAAACACATTCATGCACGCGTGCAGGACTTGTTACAAGTGTGTACCATGCTTGTCCTGTTTGTGGACCGGGTTTGAAATCGCTTGCATGACACTCCAAACATATGAGGAAAAATGTTTATGAAGGTCATGCTTGATACCTTCCACTGGATCATCTCGCACATGGAGGTCAGCTTGATCCACCACCATCATATTTGAAGGCAAAAGACTAGATTCAAGCTTGGAGGATGAATGGAGAGGAACATCCTCCTGGTATGAAGAGGCTATCGATCTTTCACGACCTTCCTTATTGGGGTCAGTTACAAATCAATCATCTCTTGGATCCCATGCATATCTTCAAGAATGTGGGGGCTACTATTTGGGCACACTTGGTTGGTTCCAAAGACTCGAGAGGAGTGCGAGAAGCCTTGTGTTCTATGAATAGGATGTCTCGTTTGTGGCCCCAAGTGCATGCTTTGGGAAAAGTTGTCCTCCTGAAAGCAACGTGGATCCTCTCTACAAGGGAGAAGGTAGCAGTCAAGGCGGACATTGCCTCTTTTCAAACACCAACAGGGTACATGCATTGCTTGAAAGGAGCATTTTCAAAGGACAATAAGCTTAGCGGGCTCAAGTCTCATGATTGGCACAAGGTCTTACAGGTATTCTAAGCTGTAGAATTAGTGTACCGATAATCGTGATGCGTTAGTGTAATTATGATTATGTTATATTGTTGACATGACTTCTTTGTTGCTTTGATAGTTCATCCTCCCAATTACAATAAAAGGGTGCTTACAAGAAGATGTTAGAAATGCTATATTCAAGATCAGTGGTATTGTGAGGTATGCTTACTATCAAATCGCATTGATTACATTTTCTTCAATTTAATCTGATTAATCTGTAGATTGATTATGAAAATATCTTACATGGACATGTGAAATAGGTGGATATCTCAAAAAGAGATCTCCATATTGAGCATCGAGAAGGCTAGGGTGGAATCCATCGAGGCTGTATGCTTGCTTGAGAAGCACTTTCCCTCGAGCATTATGACAACTCAAGTCCACTTGCTTGTGCACATAGTTGATGAGGTGGCTATTGCAGGTACCGTTCATAGTCGATGGATGTTTTTTCTCGAGCGGTTTATGAAAACTTTGAAGGGATTTGTAAGACAAAGAGCAAGACCAAAAGCAAGCATGGCAGAGAGATGGCTTGTGCAAGAGTCATTAGTATATATCACAGAGTTTCTTGCATCCACGAATCCCGATATGCCGCAAGCTTGGCATAACAAGGATGATGATCACATTGTTGGCGAGGTTCCCCAAGGAAAAGGGATTGAAAGAAAGATGAGCGAAGAGCAAATGGAGAAATTCAATAAGTTTTGTATCCTCAATAGCCCTGAGATGCAGAAGTGGATTGAGAGATATGAAGTGGCCAAAGCAGAAAGAATAAATGCAAGGACGAGTTTCAAAGTAATGTACAGGCGATCGCAACCATATCCATAGGATCTGGCTCTTCTCCCCACTCACATGTCATTTGATTGGCTACAACTGGCTCTACGTAAAGCCGAACGCGATGGAGAGACAATAAATGAGTGCGAGCGAGAGTTATCATCTTGATGTATGATGCATGTTAGTTTCTTACCTCTTGACATAATTAAGTAATTATTTGTGGTAATATACACTATAAAATAGATGCATATTCATTGTTTTAATGATGCTCTTTTACAGTACAAAAAGTACAGTGCATTATGGTCATATGGATGATATTTTTGCATGGAACGCATCGATTCAAAGAGAGTCACGTATGATTGTGGAGTCATGGCTAACTTCACACAAGATAGCCGAGCAAGTGCTTCGGATACAAATCTTCTCTCCTCAAGGCTTGATGTACATGCTCTCATACTTTTATTCTCTCAAAAGATCAAACATGTATGAAATTTTAAAAAAATTTGTCATTGGAAAAAACTAACTTTTAAGGCCTATATGAGTAAAAAAGCTCTCTGAAAAACATCGCTATAAAATAGTATCTCAGTGTCACTATATAGCGACACTTACATTTTCGACAAATGTCGCTATATAGTGACTTTAGAAATCATCACTATATAGCGACGTTTGCCCAAAGTCGCTATATAGCGACACTTTACAGAATGTGCTTCCCATACCGACGATTAGTACTCCGCGCGCACTAAACATCAGTACTTAAACATTGCAATAAGATCCATGTGTAGTAGTGAGTGATCAAGAGTATCATAGTGGCATGCTCATAGGTATTGAGGACATTATAGTAACAGATGTTGATGCAGAAAAGGTTTTTTGTGTTGCAAGTGACTCAAATATACTTACTAGTATAGAAGACTTGTCTTGTGTTGCAAGTGACTCGAACAAGCTCACTGGTATAGAAGACTTGTCCTATGTTGCAGGTGACTCGAATAGGCTCACTGGTATAGAAGACTTGTCCTGTGTTGCAAGTGACTTGAACAGGCTCACTCGTATAGAAGACTTGTCCTGTGTTGCAAGTGACTCAAACATGCTTACTGATATAGAAGACTTGTCTTGTGTTGAGAATAATAAGATGGGGCCACAAAGAAAAATACACTCAAAGATCGATGGGATAAGTGATCCAATAATAGGAATTGATGATATTAGTGACAATGATCATGATGTTACCACTCGAATGCAGGGCAAAGGGGGCAGAGAATCTGAGACTTGTCATGTTGTTTGTAATATTGTTGCTAGCATGCCAGAGAATATAGATGGGAGAATCTTGAGATACGAAGGAGAAAGAGTTCAACCACAAAATTCAAGAGGCATTGGCAACAAATTGACATCAATGAACATGTCTACCAGATTGCCATTTCCAAGATATTATAAGGCATCAAATAATTATCAAGCCCACATAGCATTTGATTATAGAGATGAAGATTCAAGGGAAATGGATTCGAGGTTTGATGGTCTTACAACTAAAAAACGCAAGACATTATTTACAAAAAGAAAGTATGTGAGTCTGAAGAGGCGAATAATCATTTCATCAATTCCGAAACCAAAGAGACATGTAATGTTATCCGAGGAGAATATGGAAAGGATGCTTATGCGAGTTTGTTGCAAGAGACTTTGCATTAGAAAAGTTGGGAAAGATGATTGTGCAGCCATATGCCTTGGTATTTGGAGTAAGACAGCGCCTAATAGACATAACTATCTTCTTCAAGAGTTTTTATGCTTTCTTCATTAAGGCACTGATCAAGATTTGAGCATAAGACACTCTAAACCTAGATTGAAACCCATTGTTAATGGGAGACCCATTTGCAATTGAGGATATCAATGGTTAACTGGACTATCACATGGCACATACTGGACCATCTGGGCAGAGGTGAAAGAAAAAGTGGTTCATACAATTCATGGAAATACCTACAAGCTTAAATGCCATGGAAGCACTATAAATGCAACCGCGACATTAAAGCAAGTTCTCAGAGACCATGCATTACCACAGCCTCATCTTCAACAAACAATGCTAGATGGACGTGTCGAATGTCAACAACATCTTCCTTTGGGAATGACTAAGAAGGTCGTCCTAGAAACTGTCAATAAAACTTTACAAGACAAAGACGAGAGCATGATTTCACGGTCAACCTTGTACAAAATTTGGCATAGAGATTTTCGCCATGTCAAGACACCATCAAAGCAAAGGATGTCAAAATGTAAGACATGTGATGAATTAAAAAATGCCATTGCACATAGTATATGTGAGCAGCAGCAAGGAAGATATATTAAATGGCGATCAATCCATTTACGTCATGTACAGGATGCTCGAAAGTTGTATGCTTCTTGGAGAGAGGAAGCTATTTCACATGTCATGAATAAGTCCATGTGCATCACCATTGATGGCATGGACCAGAATACAACAACTTTGCCATGATATAGACATATCCCACCTGCATTGGAGGGCAAACATGGACTAAAAACACACTTGTGTGGAGTATTAGTATATGGATACCGAATCTTTTGTGATGTATGGATTGATAGTTTGCATGACCATGATAGTAACCAAGTTGTTCCATCAAGCATGAAAGCAATAAGAAAGGTCAGAGATGCTCGTGGATTTTTACCTGACACATTGCGAATACAAGCTGATAATTGTTGGAGAGAGAATAAGAATAAACATATATTTGCTTTATGCTCCATGTTGGTAGGTTTGAAAATATTTGAAGAAGTGGAAGTTATCTTTCTTCTTGTCGGCCATACATATGAAGACATAGATCAAATCTTCAGTGTTATCTCTGGTGAGTTGAAGTCAATGGATGTTTTGACAATGGAGGATATGCTATTTCAAATTGGGAAAAAAATTGGAGGGTCTCACAAGGAAGAATCAGAAGTGGCTATCTTAGAGAGGATGGTAGATTGGAGAGCATTCATAGAGTGACATTTACAAATAGGAGATAATGCCCTAATAGGACACACAAATCCACACTACTTTCAGTTTCACATCCATAACAATATTCCAGTGATGCAATGGAAGCACTACTCAGTAGATGGAGATCATTTATGGAGTGAGTCATATGCTTTATTACAACGAATAATTCCATTAGAGGAAACTAGATTTGTTCTTGCAAAAAACAAATCACTTGACATAGATGAAATGAAAGGCTTGAAAGCCTTCATTAAGCATCTTCAAAGTATGATGCAAAAATATCCATAGCAATCAACTAAGAATTTGGAGACAATTACATCAACTGAAGCACTTATCCAATCTTTAGAAAGACAAGAAAACTTAATGAGCATTGAATAGTGTGAATCCTTTTGGCCGGAACAAGCTAGGTCACCAAGTTTTCCTTTGGATATAAATATGTTACTAGATATGGAGGAAGCAGAGGAATGACTTTTACCTTGAAAATATTGTGGCAGGAAGGGAGACAAACCCTTACCAGAGTTTATACCATCTAATGAGATTGAAGAGGGTTTATTTGTTGCAGTTTGGGCATCTGATCCAGGTTCAAAGTTGGATGACCAAGGTGGCCCAATTTGGGTTGCAAAGGTTGCTAAGATAGAAAGGGATGACAAGGGAACTCCAGTTATAACATTCACAGCTTTATGGTATGAACCAAAGCCATTGAAAAATCTCCCGAGAAGATATATAATAAAACAACTCTATGAGAGATGCTTGCAAAAGAAACGTGAATGGGTTCCAAATAATGAGGGATTATTAGAGGTGGAAGTCAGTAGCATTATTCATTGCTGGAAATCGAGGACACGAAGTTTTAAAAAGAAGCATGGATATGATGTTGAAAAATGTATCACAATCCCTGATCCAAGTCGTGTCCATATTAAACATCATTTGGCAAGACTTGACCCATCAAGAGCAAATACATTACATGACTTTGATGACTCTGAACGAGATTCAGATGCATAAGATAATGTTTTGGATGCTTTTCTCCATACAAATGGTGTATCTATACACCACCAATAAGATAATGTATTGTATGCTTTATTTTTCAAAAAAAGGGTGTATCTATACACCACTTATATATTGAATTCAACAAACTCTTTTTTTTTTTTTAAGTGGTGTATCTATACACTACTTATTTGTTGAATTCAGCAAACTCTTTCATATGGTGTCATATTTTCACTTTATCGGTATAGTGTTAAAATTGAACTCGAGTTAGGAGACTACTGTTATTATTATTATAGTTATTGGATGGAGGCACCATGCACAAGGTTGGGAATTATAGCTTCATTGAGCCATATTTTTTTTAATTAAAGGTCACCACTTAACTTTATAGCTTAATAAGGCCATATTTGTATATAAGTGACCCATTTAGTGCTCTAAAAAACCCAATTTATGAGCTCACTAAGTGAAGTTGAGTGGAGAGGATATGCTCCAAAAAAAATTCCAAACTAGGAGAGAAAGTCCAAAAATTTTGAATAGTGTGTTGAGTATGACTATGTCATGGCTTTATTGTGGTTGGCCATATCAACACTAATTTAGCATCATATATTAGTTGTATGGTTGGCAACATCAACATCAATTTGAAGCCATATATTACCTAGGGGAGACCAAAGCTTAGGTCCAATTTGCACATGTGAGTACCTTGGTAATAATAGAGAGATATTATCGGAGATAATTTAACCTTCTAGAAATGGTCAAATTCCAACGGATGTCTTAGGTAAACAAAGTGTGTTTAGGAAATTTCGGAGTTTGATTTCTCACTTTGTTAGCCAATTTTGGCCATTGATTCTTGACTTCATATCACCGTCATAGTTTGCATTAAGTTGATTTGACTTGCAAATCAACATGATCAAGAGACAAAGGGTAGGCCAACATAAGGTTTGATTATTTCTAAGAAGAGCCTCACGTGTACAAGGCTTTGAAAAGCAAAGTGTTTCACTATGAGACTCAGCCTTAAGGTGATTGATATTTATAAGGAGAATCCTTGAATGGAGGATGCATTAACAAATTAGCCTCTTTCTAGCTCATTTTATTGTGAGCCTCCTTCCTTGCTGTTTTTTTGGCTTACTGTTTTGGTTGCTTGTGAGCTGCTCCATTTAAGCTCTCTCGAAAACAAACTTTGCTCAAGATCATGGCGATGATTTGCTTGAACAACCGTAGCTCTCTGTTGATCATCTTGTTGCTCAGCTCCTCAGTCGCCATCTCTTTGCATTCCACCACACAAGCTTTCTCTCTCCCTGATGCCGCAACCGGCCTCGCTTATGGTTTCTATAGTTCCTCCTGTCCCACTGCCGACAGCATCGTTCGTTCCACCGTCCGCTCCTTCCTCGCCCCCAACATCTCCCAAGCTGGCTCCGTCCTCCGCCTCCCCTTCCATGACTGCTTTGTCCAGGTACTTTTCCTGGCCTTTGGGTGACGTTGTGGCGCTCAAACATTGAGGGACTGCGGGAGAGTTCATGAGCAGGATGCTGGGCAGTCACTTGATCGAGCTGTGACCCGTCATTATTTTTTTCTGTCCTGTTTTTATCGTTTCGCTAAAAATTCGTCTCTTGTCGCCAGGGATGTGATGCCTCTTTGCTACTTAACGACACCCAGGGCGAGCAGCACGTTCCGCCCAATCTTACGTTGAGGCCGCAGGCTCTGGCCCTGATAGAGCAGATCAAAGAGAATCTCGAAGCTAGCTGCCCCAATACCGTATCCTGCGCGGACATTATCGTTATGGCCGCAAGAGACGCCACACACCTGGTACAGATTCAGATCCCGTGGCGCGTGTTAAACATGTTGCATCTCTCGTGATACAGATCACTGCGAATTCTGAACTAATTGACGATCTTCTCTGTCTGTATTTCCGAAGGCGGGAGGACCTCACTTTGAGATTCCAACAGGTCGTCTAGATAGCCTGGGCTTTGCAAGCTCCCAAACGATCCTTAGCGACTTGGCAGGTCCTGCAGACAACATAACAACACTTGTAGAAAAGTTCGGCAATATAGGCCTAAACAAAACGGATCTGGTATCGCTCTCTGGTAAAAATCCGCTCGCACGAATTTTTCTCCAGGAATTTTGCTGTTTCTGTATGCCATAGCAACACTGTGTACTAGTGGGACGTGCTTGTTGGGACCGAGACGATCATCACCTGTGGAGGAGTTTCTTCACGGCGGTCTCTTATTTGTATCTAGTGCTACGGTGATGCACTTAATTTTAGTAATGATGTTTTCCGTGACACAGGAGCTCACACAATCGGTCTAGACGGTGATGCCCTTAATTTTAGTAATGATGTGTTCCGTGAACGCAGGAGCTCACACAATCGGTCTAGCACACTGTGCTGCGTTTAACAACACCATCTTGCCAACGGTGCAATCGGGAGTGGATGCCTCGTTCGCTCAGAAACTGCTGCAAGTATGTCCTAACAGCGAGAGCAACCAAGACACCGTGCAGGATATGGTCACACCAAACTTTTTCGACAACCAGTATTACAAAAACATGCTCAACGGGGACGTTCTCTTCGACTCCGACAGGGCGCTGCTGAAGGACGAAACAACCGCAGCCGTTGTTGCAGCCTTGGCAGCAAGCGAGCAAGAATTCTTCCAGCAATTCGCGTGCTCTTTCATTAAGATGAGCATGGTAGGGGTGAAGACTGCAGCCACAGGCAACGGGAACGTACGCAAGATCTGCTCGATTCTGAATGCTGGCGCCAATCAAACGGTGAGCGGTGTGAGCGCCGTGGCGTATGCCTCGCATGGGGATATATTGTATGAAAGGTCTTGACCAGCAGCAGCAGCAGAGCAGCCGACCATGGCCATAGCTACATATATCTAATCTACGTACATGACTGCGCACGTTACATTGCTTCCGAGGTTGAAAGCTGCAAATTTGGGTTGTTACTCGCTTACTCACAATGTAGACTTGCTCTGCAATGTTTGAGCAGCAAGAATGGCCACTCCATCTTGCAGAAGTTGACACTGCGTAATGACGCGCAATTGCCTTGATACAAATATTCTTTGTTTGTAACTTTGTCTCTCTGCCTCTGTCCTTTTTCTTTGTAGCCACGGGAATAAAATGGAAAATTTGGTCGAGACAAACTCTATATTATCTTGAAGAACCTTGATGCGTCTAAAAACGTACATATCAATGGATTTCAAAGATAACGAAGAAATGAAGTGGGATCGGATGATATGCGACCGCGGACCTTAAAGCTGGTGGAAAAGCGGCTAGATTGATACAAATTAACATTTTCTCGTTGACAAAGCCAAAACCTCCATGAGATGCAAAAGCAAACTTTAAGACCCACATGAGAAATAATTGGTGCCAAAAGAATTAGGGCCATGTATGTTGCTTCTATTAGGTGTGAATCTTGTAGCAATTAAGTGTTTGATAGTTGTTTGTTGATTTGATGGGAAGTTTGTTTTTCATTTCATATTAATCTTTACCACATTTTGGATATTTGTTTGTTGATGCTTTCATGTTAATGGGAATTTGTTTTTCATTTCATATTAATCTTTAACATATTTTGTTGAAGAGTTTGGTTATACCTCTTTGGTGTTGAAAGTTGGATGGTAGGAGTTCAACAGGATTTCAATCTATTTTATTTTGTTTTGAATAATGATACCACATGTAATTTATAGGTTATGAAGATGGGGACATGGTGAGTTTAATAGGCTTCGGTTGCACATATGTGACTATTTTTTGTAGATGCATTTGTCCATATTTGATCAATCAGGAATTTGTAAGTTGTAGCTAGCCGGGGTTGTGTTTGCTAGACATAGCTGATTTTGTTCCATGATCTTTGCCCATTGTGCAATCTTTGGAAATCTTGTAGCTTGAGGATCCAATTAGGTTCAACGTTGGATAATGTGTGGGTCTTTGGTATAATTTATGTTGAATATATTGTAATAATGTCGAAATGGCATGCTTTGGTACAATATGTTGCTTTGATGCATATTGATTATCTTGAATATGGTTGGAAACTTTGGCCCATTTTTTGTGAGTACCTTAACTCCATTTATGAGCTAGGCAAAGCCAAGTCTCAATTTGGTCCTAGAGAATACTAAGGTTCCCATCTTATCAAATGAGATTATTGTGGAAAACATTATTGAGTCAATATATGTAGTGTCTATAGTTCAGGTTTCTTCAAAGCAAAGTAGGTCTAATGTTGGAGGTCGTAATTGCTATTTATTTTGGTAGGGTGGAAGTGTAATGATTGCATGTTTTTGAGGTGTGATTTGGGGCCATTTTTCCAACCGTCGTATGTTGAATTGCTAAGCTATTGAGGTTATGAGCCTATCCATTAGTGATTATTTTTTAATGATTTGGCAATGTAGAAATTTCTTTATTGCATACCCTTGCAAGTAATGTGTATGTAGTGGTCTTCTAGTTGAACATCTCTCTTAATCAATTGAAAAAGGTCACTGAAAGTGGCATCTAGGGTTATAGAATCTCGGTAGTATGCTAATAGGATGACTTGACTCTCTTGATAGCAAACATCAACAACTTGTTTTATGGGCTTGATGTCTATGTTGATGCTACCAAGTGGAGCAGTTGCAGAAGAAGATGCTCTCTTAGGCTCCTCATTGGGATCCTCCTCAAATTGAGAGGATCTTATGACTACACTAAGGGTTGCATCTCTCTCAATCATTCAAAAAAGGGCACTAAAAGTGACATGTATGTACACAATGGCTTATTCTACTGACTCTCATCATATGTCATCTAGCTAACATGGAAATACAATTTGGACATTGTTTAAGTTCAAAGCAACATTTGTGATGTCTCCTTTAAAGTATTGGCCAAAGTGCAAGTGTTATCGAATTTGGGCACATAGTATGTGGTGAAATTAGCCTTTCAAGCTTTGATAGTAGCTGTATTAGATGGATTGGCTCATTTAGTTCCACATATTTTTGAGATACTAAGATAGTAAGAGCATATAGTACTGCTACTTGTTCCTTGTTTTGATTTGGTGTTTGCAGTAAGAGCATATAGTATTGCTACTCGTTCCTCTGCAAGCTTGATCTTTGCTTACAAATTCAAATAAGGTCTCATTGGTGCATTTGTAGACCCTTCTTCTTTTGCCAAGGCAATGGTAGGAGTTGCTGCTGGTTTACCAGATGGTCTAGGTGTAGACCCATTTACGTACTCCCACTTGTCTCGAAGTACAAGAATGGTCTTCATTCAGGATCACCGTTTGCTTGGGTGTTGCCAATCGCGGAACTATTTTTGGGGCCATTTTGGAGCCTTGATGCGATGCGCTTCTCGGTGAATATTTGAATTTTGCACGGACCCGTGCTCTCGTCGAAAATTTTCCCGACATCATGAAGGCACACTGGTGTAATAATGAGACACATCTATTTGTTCTGAATATTGCATAGCTCGACACACATCATCTCTGCACTCCTTCATGCAACGTAGTCTCTGGCCTAACCCACGTGACCACTTATCATCGCACAACCTTTACCGCAGCTTTGCCACCTGTCACAGGGCACCGCACCCATGCAGATCATTAAAATTGAAGGTTGGCTTGGAGAGACCACCATGCTAGTTCTTGGAGTAATAATTAGACGTAATCTATCATTTCGAACACCGCCGCAACACAGTCTCTAGCCTGACCACCTATCATCGTGCAACCTTTTGCCGCATCTTTGCCTGCAGCCCATGCAAATCATAGGTTGGCTTGGAGAGACCACCCCGTTGCTTTTTGGCATAATAATGAGACACAATATATCATTTTGAGCATCGCTGTAGTGCAGTCTCTGGCCTAACGACTTGTCATCGCCCAAAATTCAAGGTTGTCTTGGAAAGACCACTGTGCTTGTTTATGGAGTTATAGCTCCGTTACCTATTTTTACGTATTATAGGAGGAGGCCTATGACGACCAGCATGCTGGCAAATAGAAGGAGATCTATGACAGCTGCCACGCTAGTTCTTGGAGTTATATATTTGTGTATGAAGAAAATGTATTCTGTTGTGCAACCAAGAAAAATGCAATTGATGATATGGCCCTTGAGAGGTCCCCTTTAGGAGCAAGGGACATATCGACATGCCATTTCTGTCCAGTGGCATCCTAGATATTGTATAATGCATGTCGATATGGCCCTTGCCCCTAGAGGGGATCCCTCAAGGGCCATATCTTCCATTGCATTTTGTGAAAGTTTAATAGTATTTTTCTAGATGTATCTCCATGCAACCACAACGGTGGGTCATTGGAGTTATTTTAGCGTTATTTTGGTCATAAACCAAGGGAATTGTAGTCCTTCTTTTCTAGCATTTTAGTCCTCGTTGCAGTAAATATAAATGAGCAAAATTATAATTTATTGAGTGAAAATTGAGCAAAAGAGATTACAATGTACATCTACATCCAATAACAGGTTATATAAAAATTAACAACTTATTCCGAGCAAAAATTGAATAGAGGATCTTACATTTATAAAAACTCGACAATTGCTGAGAGCCTTAAAGGCCAAAAGATTATAGCTAGTGATAATGAGTGATTAGAGGTGGTGACATCTAAGATTCCCAGCCACGTCTATGGTGGCGGCTAAGACCCACTGATCTGGCAGTTAATTATGAGCCACCGTAGTGGCTTGCAATTACTCATCTTCTAGTTATCACCACCGAGCTTGCATGCATGATTACTATGAGTGCAGTAAATTACTAGTCACTAGGCTTGCATGCTCAGGAGAGTACTAGAGTGCATGGTAATGAGGGATTAGAGATGATTAGGCTTCATGATCTACTTTTGTGGGAATTACTGCCTAGTGGTGGTGGCTAGCATCAACCATGTCTATCATGGCTATGATTACACTGGGCTGGCAGTTAAAATTACCAGCCACCACTCACCCACCATCGGGCTCTGGGGTGACGACTAAGATTCCACCACGGTGGCCTGCAATTAATATGGATGGAACCCTGGGCTCTAGCCACCATGGTGGCTCAAACTTAACAATATATATAAGATCCATGGCATTAGGCATTTTACTATGTTGCTCCACATGCTCTTCTACTTTTCTCCACATGCTTTGCTACTTTGCTCCACACCACTCCTCCATATATTTTCCACCCTTGGTCTACTTTGGTCCATGCTCCCACCTCCAACTCTCATCACTCATGTGCTCCCCTGCTCATCTGCTGCTCACTCACTCATCTTCACCATGCGTACTACCATCCCCCCTTGATGCTTTATGGTCCCAATGTTATTTTCCTTCTCATATAAGGTGATTGTGTTGCACTCACCTGGAGTAAAAATGCTAGCACTAGTGGAGACCCTTCGTTCCCACAGTCGATTTCCCACAATCTGCATGTCACCACCTTAGATGGCATGCTCATAGAGGCTCTCTCTATGACTGTGTTTTATGGGTTCCCCCTAGATGTCGACGAAGGCCTCAGTATTTTTAAAGCAGAGTCCAATTGCAAGGGAGAATGAAATGGTCGAGAGGGATAGAAGAAGAAACAGTGAAGGAAATGGAATAGTGGGGCTTAAGTTTGCAGTCTGATTGCAAAGTCTGATTGCAAGGGAGGATGAAATGGGCGAGAGGGATAGAAGACAAAATGGTTAAGGGAATGGAATAGTAGTTTGTAGCTCAACTACACTGTCAAAGGGTGAGCCACCGACCGCGGTGCTTTAGCTCGAGTACACTATCAAGGTGAGAGCCACCGTGGTGGTTGGCCCGAATTTCCACTATTCCATTTCCTTCACTATTTCATCTTCTATCCCTCTCTGAGAGTGCTCTCAACGGAAGCAAGAACGGAAGAGGGAGAGAGAGAGATAGAGAGCCACACAAGTTTTGGTGGGTGCAGAACCACCCTAATCTTCTTTTTCATTCATTTATATATGTGTTTGAGTATTGTACATAACCAGGGTAAAGGCACAATGACCTTTAACCCCCACAACCTCCCACTTAAAGGACAATGTGCCTTTAAGGGAGAACAACCAGTGGGCATACTATCCAATGCCCATCAATACACAACAATACTCAAACCGCTGACTAGGCAGACTCTTCGTCAGCATATCTTCAGGGTTATCATCTGTATGAACCTTGACAAGCTCTATGCGCTTGTCCTCAAGTACCTCCCTGATGAAATGGTACCTGACCTCAATGTGTTTGGTCTTTGCATGAAAGACCGGATTCCGTGCTAGCTGAATAGCACTCATGGAATCACTATGCAATGTCGGTACACCTGTATGAATCCCCAAATCTCCCACTAGCCGATCAAGCCATATAGCCTCCTTACAACCCTCTGTGGCTGCAACATACTCAGCCTCTGTGGTAGACAAAGCAACGCACTTCTGTGCACGAGACATCCACGACACTGCACCACCTGCAAAGGTGAACACATAACCAGAAGTGGATCTCCTACTATCCACATGCCCTGCATAGTCTGAATCCGTGTACCCAAGTACACGCATGTCTCCTTTACCAAAGCAAATGCACATCTCCTTGGTACCCTTCATGTACCTCATGATGCACTTAACTGCCTCCCAATGCCTCTTTCTTGCATTAGCCATATACCGGCTAACAACTCCCACTGCAAATGCAATGTCTGGTCTAGTAGCTATCATAGCATACATAAGACTCCCAAGTGCTGATGCATAGGGAACCTTGGCCATCATGGCCCTCTCCTCATCTGATTTGGGACTATCTGTATGACTCAGTTTCACATATGGAGGCAATGGAGTACTCACTGCCTTCCCCCCTTCCATATTGAAACGCTGCAATACTTTTGTAACATACTCTTTTTGTGAAAGCCAAAGGAGTTTCCTACTCCGATCATGCGTGATGCGCATACCAAGAATATGACCTGCAAGTCCCAAATCCCTCATATCAAAGGCCTCATGCAACTTGGCCTTTAATGCATCTAGCTCATAAGTATTCTTGCTAGCCAATAGCATATCATCCACATATAGTGCCAAGATTATCAGGCTACTATCCTTAGCCCTTTTAGTGTAGAGGTAGTGATCAATTTCACTCCTCCTAAAACCCTGGGACCGAATGAAAGCATCAAACTTCTGATACCATTCTCTAGGTGCTTGCTTAAGACCATAGAGACTCTTCTTCAGCTTGCAAACTAAATGCTCTTTGCCCTTTTCTTCAAAGCCTTCCGACTGCACCATGTAAATTTCCTCATGCAAATCCCCATGCAAGAAAGCTGTCTTGACATCCATCTGCATAAGCTCCATATCCTCTGATGCCACTAGTCCAAGCATGCATCTAAGTGTGGTCATCTTCACAACCGGAGAGAATAGCTCATCAAAGTCCACACCCTCCTCTTGCTTGAACCCTTTCGCGACCAAATGGGCCTTGTATCTAGGCATATCTTCACCTGTGACCTTCATTTTGTAGACCCATTTACATGGCAGTGCTTTCTTTCCATGTGGCAAAGAAACCAAGTCCCAAGTCTTATTCTTCATAAGTAAACTCATCTCTGATTACATAGCATACTCCCACTTGCGTTGATCCTCATGCATCATAGCCTCTCTGTAGCAAGAAGGCTCCCCGCAATCAGTAAGCATCACATAGTCTACCCCTGGAACAAACTTATCAGGTGGTCTAGACACTCTAGATGATCTTCTCAAGGGCATTTTAGGTTGTTGTCCCACCTGCATATCAGCCACATTTGGCTCATCATTTCCACCAATAGATGATCCATCATCTACCCTTGATTGTATACCTGTGGGAGTACTTGGTGGCACCATTTCTTGCACATTTGGTGCATGGACAGCTTGTTGTCTATCAACATATGTAGGTGGATTCACATCCTGGAAAGTGATTCTCCTCATTTCCACATCCCTCATGGGTGCCTTGTGCATCTTCTTCTCATTGAAGACCACATCATGGCTGCGTATGATCTTCTTTGCTTCTGGATCCCAGAGACGATAGCCCATCTCTCCACTTTCACCATAACCCAGAAAGATGCATTTCCTAGACTTAGGATCTAGCTTCTTTCGAAGCTCTTTTGGCACATGTGCATATGCCTCACACCCAAATATACGCAAATGAGAGTAAGAGGGCTTCTTGCCACTCCATGCCTCTTCAGGAATACCACCATCCAAACTTTTACTAGGTGATCTATTGATCACATGCACTGCAGTCTTCATTGCCTCAGCCCAAAAACCACCAGAAAGACTTGCATTGGAAAGCATGCATTGCAACCTTTCTTGAATGGTATGATTCATCTTTTCTGCAACTGGATTTTGCTCTGGAGTATGAGGGGATGTGAGCTCCCTCTTAATCCCACGTGTATCACAGAAATGCTGAAAGTCATGAGAGAGATACTCTCTACCATTGTCAGTCCGTAGGCATTTAAGCGTTCTACCTGACTGATTCTCAACCAAGGCCAGCCATTTCTGAAATACCTGGACCACATCACTCTTCCGAGCTATAGCATAAGCCCACACTTTCCTAGTTGCATCATCAATGAATGTCACATAGTATTCAGCCCCGCCTAATGACCATGTAGGCATGGGACCACATATGTCTGAATGCACCAAATCAAGCTTTTCAAACTCTTTCTTTCCCCTTCTTTTATGGGCTGATTTAGTCTGCTTCCCATAGATACAGTGCTCACAAAATTCAAAATCAGAGAAACTCAAATGCGGTACATAACCCAAATGGCATAAGAGTTTCATTCCATTCTGGCTCATGTGCCCCAACCTGCAATGCCACAAAGAAGTGCTTGGCTGCTCGGTTATTGCAACAACATGATCAAACACCCCTGATACATGTAAGGGATACAAAGTCCCACACTTGGCACCCCTGGTCAAAAGCATAGAGCCCTTCTGAATTTTCCAACTCTGAAAGCCAAAAGTGGTGTGAAAACCAGCATCATCTAACTGACCCACTGAAATAAGACTCTTGGTCAGCTTAGGCACATGTCTCACATGTTTCAAAACAAATGCAGGCCCATTTGCAAAAGAAAACTTTATGTCACCTGCTCCCACTATGTCACATGCATAGTCATTTCCAAGATGCACACAACATGTCTTTCCACTGTCATAAGTGGAGAACCATTCCCTATGGGGAGTAACATGGAATGAAGCACCAGAATCCAAAATCTAATCTTGGGAATATGCATCATCTGAAGTGGTAAGCAACTCTGCAGATAAACTAGACATGAAGAGAACGTCATTGTCACTATCATGTGTGACTGCATTGATCTCCTCGATCTTCACTTTTCCTTTGTCCTCCCTTGGACTCTCTTTCTTTTGATTTGCACCCCAATTTGCATTCTTTTTCTTATCCTTTTGCTCTCTTTTCAGCTCTTGTAGCAATACTTTTTCATATGGCCCTTCTTGCCACAATGGTAACACTCAATGTTCCGTGCCGTGGATTTGCTACGAGACTTCCCTCTTTCTTGGGACTTCCCCCTGAACTGTGATATGCCCCTTTGCACATTTAAGGCTGCATCCTGCTTGTTGCCATCCATAGACTTCCGTCTAATCTCCTCGGCCAACAAGCTACCCACAACATCATCAAGTTTCAGTACTCCACCAGGTGCAAAGTTATTGATAGCTATACGGAAGGTATCCCATGAGGATGGCAATGAACATAAGAGAAATATTGCCTTAGTCTCCGCATCAAAATTCATTTTCTGAGCCTGAAGCTGGCTGAAAATAATATTGAATTCATTCAAGTGAGAAGCAATGGAGACCCCTTCCTTCATCTGCAGCTCAAACAACCTCTTCATGAGGTAAACTTTATTAGAGGCAGTTTCCTTCTCATAAGTGGCACACAGTTTCTTCCACAAATCTTCCGTAGTCTGCTCATTTACTACTGTGAAATAAACTGACTCTGCAAGATGAAGTCTTATAGTAGACTTTGCTAATGCATCCAACTCATTCCAATCATCCTCAGACATATTTGCAGGCTTAGCTTCAATCCCTGCCAAGGGTTTAATCTGCTTCTTTTGAATAAGCACATCCCTTATTTGTTCTTTCCACAAAGAAAAGTTTGTCCCATCAAACTTTTTAATGCTGAAAAACTCCTTTTCAGACATGGAAGAGGATGCCATGATGCAAATAAAACAAAATCCCAAATGCTAGTGCCTGCAAGAGAGAATCACAACAAATACCAGGTGCATCCAAATGTGTATGCCACAATAGACTGAAATATCACCAAAAACTCAAAGCTCAAAGCATCAAAAGATGCATCTGACTCATGTGCATATACTATGCATCCATATGAGCAAATCTGACCCAAAAGAAAATGCCAATAAGTGCCAAATGACTCAAGCATAAACACCGTCCACTGGTATATGCATCAATAATATCTCATCCAAGAGAGCATAGCACTATCAGTGCATCATCTGCAATGTGTCAAAGATGTTCCTCAGCATAAAATAGCATCCATGTGCAAAGCGTCCATAAAAAATAGCATCCCACAAGGCAATTTGGGTCTATCAGTGCATCCAATAAGGACCGTAATGCATCCAAATGGCCTATAAATCATCCACTGCAACCTAATGCACACCACGAATGAGCGCACACACTGCTCAAACTACAACGAGAGTGATCTGCATAAGGTATGCTCAAGAAATCATAGTCCCACGGTAATGACTGCTACTGAAAATAGAACCTGAGATGCCTCAAAACATGAGCGCCATTGCATAATCAGACTCAGCAAGAAAATCTGCAAATATCTCTCTTCTGCCAGAACTCCAAAATCCCAACCAATGAGTGAGAAATGGGAGTCAACACTTATCCACTGCCATGTGGCATAAATCTAAGGTTTCAAAACCTTAGTATGAAAAATGCATAACAGAGAGACGAAATCGAATACACAAAGATCTATAACTCTGAAAATCCTCCACCGAATCACGCAAGAACTGATAGGTAGGGGTTTTTGGGCGTCCGGAACGCAATGGGACAGACGGTTTTGGAAACCGTGGTCTCAATCACTGGGTCCAACACACGGATTGAAAAACGTTTTTGGAAACAGAGCTATTTGTAAACTCCACCGGAGTGCAAATGATGAGCAACATAGAGGTTTTAGGACCTCCTGAGTCCACCGAAACTGATAGATCTGCAAATGGTTGCTCCAAACTTGAGTTCCAACACCCGGGCAAAAAACGCAGAAACTAACACAGTGAGCCAGAAATCCAATGAAATGATCCCAAATTCAAGAATAAAGGTGTTTCCAAGCTCCTGAAGTGAAGTGGACACCAAAAGCAAGCAATAGTTGCCTCTACAAGTCAATACAGAGTCTCTGTCATCGAACGGAACAGGGAAAAGCTCAATTCTTTGAAAACTCTTAATAGGCTCTCAAAACCACTTTGCAAAACCAAAGTGGCTTTTCCAAAGGTTCCTCCAAGGTCTCTGCACACTCGTATGCAAGTAAAGTCACCCACAAAGCTTCCCACAGAGCTTCTCCTTCCTCCCACAGAGCTGCTGAGCTTCAAGCATTCACGCACGCTCAGCTAGATCACCCGGGCTCTGATACCAGTTGAGAGTGCTCTCAATGGAAGCAAGAATGGAAGAGGGAGAGAGAGAGATAGAGAGCCACACAAGTTTTGGTGGGTGCAGAACCACCTAATCTTCTTTTTTATTCATTTATATATGTGTTTGAGTATTGTACATAACCAGGGTAAAGGCACAATGACCTTTAACCCCCACAATCTAGACCATTTCTATCTCCCTTGCATGCTTCCTGCAACTTCTAACACCTCTCTAATGGACCCTGCACAGTTCTACGAGCTCCTCACATAATCTTTCCTCAACCTCTGCAACACAGTGCGAGAGCCCCTCCTCCCCTAATCTTGAAATTGTGGTCCATATGGGAGCTCCTCTCTTGCTCTTCAGAAGCCCAATTTGGATGCTCTCCAAAACTTCACCAAGTTGGTATAAGAGGTGAATGTAAAGGACGGGCAACTAGTTTGTCAAGGTCGGAAGATTGCCATCAATGAAAGTGTGATTGAAAATGCTTTAGGAATTTCTAGAGGCAGTTTCCAAGCACACTTTTTTGAGAAGCAGTGAAAGAGACAGGATATTCTAGATGTATACCCCAATGCTCGAATAAGTGAAGATGGTGGAGTCAAGATTTCAAGCTTGCCAATAGACGTCAAAGATGTGATGAAGAAGACCAGTCACTTCTTTCCTGATACGAGAGGAACCTGCAAGTTCTAGCAGGTTCAAGTAGCAGTAGAGCAATGGAAAGGATGTGATGTATCTTTCTCAAGGGCGATCTCCAAGAGTGTGTTAACCAACCTAAAGAATTGCATGGATGGCAAATCCCAATTGGCATCTTAGTGTGTTGGAGTTGCAATGCACCTAATTGCATCTACCCTCAAAGGGATTTTTGAGCAATACAATAAGCAGATGTCTCAGAAGGTGACTTTTCTACAAGAGAAAGCCATCGATGCAACAAAGGTAGCACAACTTCAGAAAAGTCTCAAGGAAGGTGCAGAAGCCAAGGTAGAGGAGGCACAAGAGCAAGCTGAGGTGGCTACAAAAATGGTCGACATGGAAAGGCATAGAAGAGAAGACGCAGAGAAGCGCATGAAGGAGCTCTGAGATAGGCTCGAAAAAGTGAGAAATGACGGGGACATGGTGGACAAAGAGCTAGAAAAGATGCAAAAGGATCTTGAATATCAAAGAGCTGACAAGGAGGGTCTTTACAAACGGCTCTGCAACATGTAGAACGCATTGAACCTTGAAAAAGACCAGATGATGGAGGAGCTAAAAAGGGAGAACGCAGAAACTAGAAAGGTGATGTAGGAGCTACAAGAGAGCTTCAATGCTAGGAAGATTGTGTAGAGAGTAGCTGGGGTGGAAAAGACAATGAAGCAACTCACCAGGCCAAGAAGGATGCAGAGAGAGCAGCCACAGTTGAGCAAGTTGTAGCAGCCATAGTGGAGCAATTTGCAGCAGCCACATTGAGGGTTGTTTTTTTGAAACACTGTTGAAAGTCCAAAGAGTAAGCTACAAGACAGATAAGTTATCGCCAACATGGTGGTTGGTTGCACTAGGATATTAACAGCCCACCAGCAGAGTGGTTTGCTTCTATTATTACAAGATGAATGGATTTGTAGGATGTGTGGATTTGTTATGGGAAACCAATGTGGTGGTTGTTGGGATATACTAAAAACAGGCATGGGATGAATCTGATGGTTAACGAAACAATAAACAGTCTAAAGGGGACTGTTTTAGTATAGCACTGTGCAACAAATTTTAGGATAGCACGGCAGTAGTGTATAGATACCACGGTAATATTGTAGGATAAGTTATCGCCGACGGGGTGGTTGGTTGCACTAGGATATTAACAGCCACTACCCCGGTGGTTTGCTTCTATTATTACAAGATGAATGGATTTGTAGGATGTGTGGATTCGTTATGGGAAACCAGCACGGCGGTTGTTGGGATATACTAAAAACAAGCATGGGATTTACCGTTTAGGATTTACAAAAATAATTTAATAAAACTAGCACGGTGATTGTTTGGGATATACTAAAAAGAAGCATAGTCTCATGTACAAATTCCATTTCCTAGAGATAAGTGGACATATTGTTTCCTTGCAATGAGACTACATACATTTTCTTAATACTATCTCAATCATTCTCATCCATTGCTCCAAGATACCCCAACATGAGCTCATGCATGTCTAAATCCAATTTGAAGACACTCTTGCCCTTCTTTCGTTTGGGCATAGGTTGCATCCACGGAACTTTATTACTCTTACTAGATGAGAGTATACACATGTTTATGGACTCTTATCTGAGCAGTTCATAATTGCGGCCTCTCTTGGATGTTTTTTTGTACCAAAAAGCTTCGACTACTACATCCCACTTCTCATAGGTTGTTCCCCAATTATCCCTAAATATTTCCTCAACTTTGTTCTTAGGTTTTGTGGACTACAACAGAAAATATGGGTCATCTTCCTCGTTCTCCCCAAATGCTATGACGACAACTGCAAAGTTATCCCCCTCTTCCAGACAGTTAGTGAGGTCGTTGAAACTCTCCCCAAACTATGGCAAGTTGTTTGTCTCTCCATTGTTTGTCACTCCATCTAAATGTAGGGGGAAAACTTGAACTCGCTCCCATGTCTTCACAGTTGTAATGTTCTCACAATCGTCATGATCCCCTATGATGCACGTACTACAGAAAACAAGAAAGTTTTCTTGATTTAATCAGTTGGTTGCTTGAAAAGCACCATATGTTGTGTAGACCATGAACTCCTTTGATTTTCTTGCAATCGTATTGGCTTCTCCTTTGCACTTCATCCACTTTTACTTCATGGAAGACTCTGTGTACTACATTATTCTTAAAGCTTTGTTTATTATATGTTGAATGCGTGCCTATGGAGAGGTTGACTGTAAGCCATGTTATAGCATCATGGGCATCATTGAGTTTTTCTTGAGGGCATGCTAATTGGTGTTTAAACATAGCTTGCTTAATAATAGCACCGCATCCATCATGTTCACCCTTGCCATGGCTAAACCCAAAGAAATTCCACATCATGTCTAGACCGGTCAGGAATTTGAACCTTGAGACGAAGTAGAATCCACATGCTAATTTAAATTGTGAGGCAGCACCATCTAACCACACCCACTGTTGTTTTATATTTTTCGCATGGATGATTTTCCTTTTTCAGCCATTCCTAATGCAGTAGAAAAGCATGCTGCACAAATAAGGTATCATGTCCCCTATCATCTGAAATGTAAAAATGGTATGTGCATTGCACTGACTTGGACTCCTATGAGTCAGCAACAAGCAGATTGGCATCAAGCATGGAAGAATCAAGCAAAAGATTGTACTTTATATGCACAAGAATTGTTATCGGCTTGTTGTACCAGTGATCACTTTGTATCTCATCTTGTTCTTCAAATGAATAACTTTCAGCAAAATCTATGACGATAGATACAATAGTGTCACAGGAAAATTTGGCAAGGCACATCCTGAATTGCTTATCCTACTTGCTGGCCGTGAAATTGTGAAGCACATATTTTGGGATGGATTGAAACATGTGACTTACAAGCTCCCTTGGCTGGGTGCTCTTATTTGACAGTAGCCATCTCTTTTTCCTTCAACATTGACATTTTCAAATCTCCTCCATTTTAGAGCAACATGGTTGTCTTCCCTCATTTCATTTGGATAGACATTGAATGTCTTCTTCTTCAAGTTCAAACTGTAATGCTTACATGTGCTGCAAATGCATTCAATCCTGTGCCACTCATGGTCTCCCTTTGGTGGACAAACCACTAGCTCCCATAGAGACCTTAGGCTACAAAACCTGCCCTCCCTTGCGAGGAGGAAAGATCAGATGATGAAGGTATAAGTCACCAACTTGTTGTTACACCACCGAAAAAGCCATTGTCATGATGGGTAAGGTAGCTCTATGACCATGATAACTAGATGCCTATGTCTGTTGAGCAGCATGCAGATGGACCAACGCAGTCTCAGAGAATCGAGGAGCAAAGGAGGGCTTCTGCTCACATAGACAATATGGCCTTGATGGCTGATATTATTGCAGAAGTAAAGGAGCCTGCGAGTTTGGAGGAAGCACTTGTAGACCGAGATTGGAAAAATGCTATGCAAGTAGAATATGATAGCATCATGAAGAATGAAACCTGGGAGCTGGTAGATCAACCACCTTACAAAAAGGTTATTGGCACCAAGTGGGTTTGGAAGGTAAAGTACAAGGCTGATAGGAATTTGGAAAAGTGCAAAGCCAGATTGGTTGCACAAGGATTTTTGCAGGTTGAAGGGTTTGATTTTCAAGAATCTTTCACTCCGACTGCCAAAATGACCACTATTCGCACAGTACTATCGATGGCTGCTCATAAAAAGTGGCCAGTTTATCAAATGGATGTTAAATCAGCATTCTTGAATGGTGACCTCAAGGGGGAGGTGTACGTAGCTCAGCCAGCTAGGTTTGAGGCCCCCCATTCTGAGAACAAGGTATGTAAGTTGAAGAAGGCTCTATAGGGCTAAAACAGCCCCAAGAGCATGGTACCAACGGACAAACAAATTCTTTCATAAATTAAACTTCAAAAGATGTGCCTCAGATGCTAACTTGTATGTGTACAGGAAAGGTGGAAAATCGGCTATTATTGTTCTATATATGGATGATCTCCTTATTATAGGTGACTATGAAGACATGATCCAGCAGACAAGAAAGGCGTTGAGCACTGAGTTTGAGATGATAGAGGCTGGATGCACTACTATTTGGGGATTGAACCCTAGCAGGCAAGATCTTCATCTCTCAATAGAAATATGCAAGGGAGATCTTGAAGGAATTTGGTATGTCCAAGTGCAAGGAGAAAGCTACACCTATGGAGGTAAATGCGAGGTTGTCTATGGAGGATGCCTCACCATCAGCAGACATCAGGAGGTACAGGAAATTGGTCGACTGTCTCATCTATCTGTGCAACACCAGACCAAACATCAGTTTTGCTGTTGGCGTTTTGAGCAAGTTCTCCAATAAGCCTCAGGAGAATCATTGAAATGTAGGGATGCAGGTGCTCAGGTATGTGAAGGGCACTCTTGATAATGGCATCACCTATGGTATGGGCACTTCCTTGGCTGGTCATTCTGACTCAGATTGGGATGGAGATGTTGATTCTAGGAAATTATTTCTGGATATTGTTTCTCTTTAGGTTCAGGTATCTTCTCTTGGATCAGTAAGAAACAACCAATAGTGGCATTGTCTTCTATCGAGGTTGAGTACAAGGTAACATGTTCTGCTACATGTGAAGCAGTGTGGCTGAGGAGGATCTTATGGCACATGGGAGTGCAAGAGGATGAGGCAATTGTGCTGAGGTGCGACAATCAAAGTTGCATGGCCATTGCTAAAAATTTAGTGTTTCATGCGCGCACAAAACATATAGAGATTTAGTATCACTATGTCCGTGATTTGATCGAGGATGAGATAGTGGAATTGGTCTACTATCCACCAACAGAGAAAAATGGAGCTAATACACTCGGGAAGGATTAGCTTCAGGGTCATCTTCAGAGACTCGGCATTGGGCCGAGAAGGTAGTTCACCTATGGGTGGACATTGAGGGGGGGTGATAGATATGCTCAATGCCCCACCCTCCTAGTAACCACCAATGGTCCAAGGTGCTTAAGTTGTAAGGCCCCCATATGAGGAGAAGCCATGTGTGAGCTTGAGACACTAGATGGATCCTGACTTGCATGTCAAATGAGGTCTATCAATGAGACCGTTGATGGTAGAAAGGTGATTGTGTGGGAGCCCCTTATTCTTGTTGGGGCCTGGGGGCCAACTGGCCACTAGCTGGGGGGTCCTAGGGGGGCTCAGGGGGGCCAACGGCCCCCCACCAATTGACTAGTCAGCTCCATCGACTAGGTCGACTGGTCGACTCCACCGACTACGTTGATCTGACTACCACCCTCATAGCTATAAAGAGGCGACCTCCCCAATCCATTGTATCAGATTAGATCTTCCAAATAGTAGCTCTTCACCTAGTATTTGTCTAGATTTCCATCTAAGCTCCACTGTGGGAGCGCATGGGTGGATGGAGCCATCATCTGTACTACATCAATATTGAAGAAAAAGTTTGTTCCTCTCTAGTTTGGTGTGTACTCTCTATTCTTTGTTCAGTTTCTATTCTACTGTGCCATGTAATTTAACACCTTCAATGAGCCTATCTATAGCCAAGCTCATGACTACCCAGCAGCGTCAATCTCTCCAAACGATGCCCAAGCAGTCCTTCATAATGTAACAACTTCGGCCAGTCGACCCACAAGCATGCAACAAAAGCAAAGCGACTAAGGCAGCGACACTAGCTTCTCCATGCTCATGGGCAACACAAAGCAGCTACTCCCAATGACTTACAAAGCACACAACCAGCTCATAAAAGTGCCTCACCTGATAAGCTACACTAGGTAGCAAAAGAGTAGCTATCTCCAGCCTTCAAATGAGCTTCTGACTACAACAAGACAATAATCTCCAATGAAGATTAACAAGTAGCCACAACACAATGCCATCGACACTGAGTCAACATTGCAATGCCCATGACCCAAAACGACCCAACGGACGATTGAGGTTTGGTAAAAAATTCACCACGTGGTATCTTATCTAGTACGACATCAGCACCATAGCCGACCTACCACATTATCATGCACTGTCAAAGTGCCACATCAGTAGGGTCATCCACTTGCCACATCATCAGTCCACCTCAGCTACCATGTAGGCAACTCCACATCATTTTTGTCATGTCAACAATGCAGTACCTTTGCCTTTTGCCACATCATCATCCAATAGGACTGTGCCATATCACCTTTATAGATCAGCTGCTATGTCACATAGCTATGCCATCTTCTGCCCATGATTGCCACATCAGCATCCTACTCACTAAGCCACATCACCCATGAACACATCATCAAGACACCTCAACATTGCCAAGTGGCCTAGCCCCTACTCAGCATAGTCTCTTGCTAGGCACACTGTGCAATTTGCATATCCACACAGGTTCCACATCAGCATAGTGCCCCATAGGAGCCCATAGGCACACTCCTTGCTAAGCACACAATCTATATGTGAACATAGGGGCCACATCACAATGCCACATCATCATTTTTACACCCTTTTGTCCCTCCACCTAGATCAAGCTGTATCTCTTGATCCATGAAGAATTTGAGGGTGATCCAAAAAGGAAAAACACTCTATTTTTTTGCTCTACATGCTGGTCACATCATGCACACATTTGGGCACAAGTATCACACACATTTTAGCCTCTGTGAGTTAAATTCACTTCTTACATGCACATCAACGCATCTCACCCAGCACCTCAAATGAATAAGGAAAAGGAATTATTTGTTGTTTTTTCATGGCTCAACGGTTTGCTAGATCACAATAGCATAGTCCATCCTTAGAGGAGAGAACTCCAAAGAAGCCAAACGAAACCATGTCCAAATATTCCCAAATAGTACCTACAGTCACTTCGCTCAAATGCGATTTCACATCATCTGGAGATGAATGCATGATTAGAGACAAATCCAAAGGATATCAGCTAGTAGGATAAGTAGCCAAGGAAAGACGCTTGTTCAAAATGCTAGCCTCAGTACCAGATTTGCATGCCATTTAACTCAACCTCAACATATGCCACTTTTCATAGTATGGTAGAAGAGATATGGACATGTCAATTTCAAAAGCTTGATACAACTCATAAATCAAAATATGGTTATTGGAATTCAAAAACTTCAATTTCTTGGAAAATTTTATGAAGCATGTGGCTTTAGTAAACAAAAGGGAACAAACTTTGGTAGAAGCACCTCTTGAGCATGAGGTATTCTCTATTTGATACATACACATGTATGGGGTTATGCACAAACCCGTAGCATGATCAACGGTTCACTTCACTACTTGAATTTCATCAATGACTACATCAGATATTATTGGGTCTACTTTTCAAAAGAGAAATCTAAAGTCTTTTCCAGATTCCAAGAATCCAAAGCCATGGTAGAGAACCAGACATGTAGAAAGATCAAATTATTAAGATCAGATAGAGGAGGTGAATGCATGTCTTTAGCCTTCATGATGTAATGGCTTTTGAAGACGATTCACATGTGCACATACTCCTTAGAGGCTAGCCCCATGCCACCGCTGGTCCAATTGGCAGCTTGGAGAATCTCCGACTGAGCTCCAAGGGCCCTTCCGGCTCACCAAACGTCCATGGAGTCCCCATGAAGATCGCAAGGCATGTGCAGCTGGAAGCCGCCTCCAACCTGCTACAGATTGGGTATTGCTAGTATCGCCTTCCTCCCCTCTCCCCAGCAGATCCATGACCCTATTCCTCACATTCCTGCATGTTGAGCTCCATGGACACAGAAGAGCTTGTTGTGCTCATAGCTACATGCATCACCATCGAAATGTGCGTCCAGCAGTGGCAATCGAAAATGGATGCCTTGTTCCAGCATAGACCTACGTTGCAGCCCTTTGATGATGCAAAAAGCTCTGATAGTAGCCTCATAGTAGCACAAACGACAACCAAGATGACTTTGCAGACAGAATGCTTCAAGCGATGCTCATCCATACTGCTGGTCACCTAGTGATGAGCACCTATGTCAAGAGAGCTTGAGGAAGGCTTCAGCATTTGGCCTATGGTATGTGAAGCCAAGGTCTCTTGACTATTGGAGAAATTTTTTTGAATACATTATTGGGGACGATGTTAGATTCGAGTCCACAATCAGAATACTGAGGGAGTTGTACCACTACATATGGGAACTGCTTTGAGAAGACCTCTCCCAAAAAGTTATCCCACTGTCCCTGCAAGGTATTCCTACCAGAGTATTCCCTTTTGACAAGAAGGTTGCAATTGCACTGAACAGGCTAGGCTCTAGCATGAAGCTAAGTGACATTTTAGAGATGTATGGAGTGGGAAAATTGACTGTTGGCTGAGTGGTGAGGCAATTTGTTAAAGCTCTACTGAGGCACATGAACCGATTCATATGATGGCCTACAAATGAAGCTACATCCAAGCAGGCCAAGCGAGGCTTCAAGGCAGTCAGGGGGTTCCCAAATTGTGTGGGGGCTATTGACAATACCCACATTGAGATTGAGCTACCCAGGGGTGAATGGCATATAGCTTGGAGAGACCACAATGCAAGATACTCCGTGTCTTTGCAGGGAGTGGTGGACTCCAACATGCATTTCCTAGACACAGTCACCGAATGGCCTGGTTCGGTGAATGACTACGACTCTTGAGAAACTCTACCCTGTATCAGAAAGCAGAAAGAGGAGAGTGGGTCGACATTTGTTGATGGAGACATAGAGATTCAAGAGTACATCTTGGGGGATGGGGGCTATATTTCCCTTCCTTGGTTAGTCACTCCCTTCCCTGATCCACGGAGACCCAGAGATTGAAGGACTTCAATTTCATCCACTCCTCCACTAGGAATGTAGTGAAAAGGGCGTTTGGTAGGTTGAAGACCACATGGCCATTCCTGCACAACCCTATTTGACAACCAGATATAAAATTCCTCCCCAAGTTGATTACAGCATGCTGCATTCTACACAACATATGCTTGGACTTTGGACTGCACATACTAGAGGAAAACTTTGTTCCTGACATGAATGTGCAATTGAACAATGAAGTGGGATACTGCGCACTAGGGGAGTTTGTTAGAGACTCCTTGCTAGATTATCTTCTTTAGTGAATCCGATTCCAAGGATATTGTAAGATTGCTCATCTTTTGAGCATACCATTTCACTCTACATTGCTTTCGTTCATGCAAGAAAGAATTTCTTTTTTTTTTTAAGAAAAAAAAAGGACAATATACTGTGCATTCGGTTATATTACAAAATAAAGCTATTCTTTCCTCCACAACAATGCAATGATATCCATGTATTCACCAATAGAAATCTGAAATTTTAAAGGCAAAGCTCGTATTTAAAGAAAATAGCACCATACATAAACAAATCCACTACTGCAAACCATACGATGGTCTTCTCAAGCTATTCTAAACTTCCACTTCTAAACTTCCACTATAGAACAGTTGCAGAAATTGCTACACAATCCTACACACTACTTTCTAAGTTCTACCAGGGACTGCATATGTTGTTTAGTGAGCATCAAATGGCCGATGTGTTCTCTCTTGCAATATGCTCCATGGATGCTAGCCTATTCATATAAAGTTGCTCCACATGTACGTGGTTTGTTGCCTCTCTCCGTCCTTTGAATGTCATGCTTTTCCTTTGCAGCCTCAGCTGCTACAAACTTGACGCTTCTCTTGCTTGCTTCCTTCTCAAAAACTTCTACCAGATTTTTCAATGCATCTCGCACCTCTCGTCTCCCTCTAGACAATTGCCTAGCTTTCCTTCGTGGCACTACGGCATCCGCAAGATTGGACTCTTCAACATCGATGGGTTTGGTTGTAGACTTTGGAGAATTCTCACCTTCAGGAACAACATCATCTGCGACTCCAAAAACATCCATAGATTCAGAGTCCACACGAAATGCAAATGGGAAGGTAATGAAAACAAAGGTGGAGTGTTTGAGACACGCAAATGCATAATTGTTGGCTACGGTGAAGAAAGCAAAGCATACAAGTTGTATGATCCCATCAACTGAAAGATCATTATGTCCAGAGATTTAATTTTTTATAAAAGTCACAATGGAAAACATCAAATACACAGCGGAGATAGACACACCGAAGACACCAAGAGAAGAGCAACAACTTAGATAGTCTACTAGGGAAAGTAGACCACCAAACAGATTAACATATGCTCAAAAAGGAAAAGCAATCCAAGTTGAAACGACCAATTATTCTCTTATGACTAACATCATGGCTACAAAAGAGCCAATGTACTTCTTTGAAGACACAATTGATAAGCCAGAATGGCAAACTGCTATAAATGAAGAAATGAAAGCTTTGTACAAAAACAACACTTGGAAATTATGTGACCCTCTACCAGGGAGCTACCAGGAAAGAAGGCCACAGCAAACAAATGGGCTTACAAAGTGAACTACAATCCAGATATAAGCATTTAAAAATACAAAGCGAGACTAGTTGCAAAAATATTTGCATAGCAATATGGTCAGGATGATGAGACTTATGCTCCATTAGCACATATGGCCCAAGATCTGTGTTATATAATGTTCTAAAAAATGACCCAAAAAATCAAGTCCCCCAAGCTCAGCCCAAGAAAAGCTCACAAAAAATGAAAAAGCTCACAATCAAAGCTTGCAAAAAAGTCCCCCAAGCTCAGCCCAAGAAAAGCTCACAAAAAATGAAAAATCTTACAATCAAAGCTTGCAAAAAATAAACACCCCTTGTTAAATACATCAACAAAAATAGTGATTGTCGTGCATACATTAATTTTTACCATTCTTGGAGCAATGCCTGGGCATAAAGATCATTGAAATTTTGCAAATAGCTAGCCACTCTATGTCTTTGTCATGCTACTAGGAGGCACTAGCTGGTCTTAGACTATCAAATTCCATGGATAAAGACCTTGTTTCTTCAACACACTGTGATTGTTTTCTTTGTCCAACAATTTATGAGAATGGTCATAGAAGAAGGTACATGTCTAAGCTAATTGAGTTGCAAATCTACCTTGATATTGTAATTGTCTTGTTGCTCCATGCAAGACATCCAAGAATCCCAAAATTCACTCCATTGGCTATCATTTTTCATATGATAATGGATACAGATATGAAAACCAAAACACATTTCAGTTTACACACAAAAAAGCAATGTTTCAAACTACCATTTCGAAACTAAAAGATTTGAAAACTCACAATTTGGCATGTGGCATGGAAGATATTCCATATGGTTCTTGATATCATTAGCGACACTCATTAGTGGGAGAAGTTATCCGATCAAGTACTCATCAGATGGACATGCCAAGTTATCCTTTGCATGGTCAATCAAGCATTAAATACTATTTTTGCTCTAGTGTCATGCACATCCGTAAAAAAACATGAGCCTACTAGGTACGTTATCCAATCAAGTTATCCAATCAAGCACTAATGGGATGCGGGTGCCACTTTGCATGTAAGTCAATTCCACCTAGTTGAGGTGTACAAAAAGTGTTGTGCCCATAGATGGAATGTGTACCAACTAGATGTCAAGAATGCTTTTCTCAATGGTTACCTAGATGATGAAGTCTACATGCAACAACTAGTAGGTTATGTTGAACCAGGGAAAGAGAATCAAGTTTTCCATCTCAAGAAAAGACTCTATGGCTTCAAGCAAGCACCAAGAAGTTGGTATAGCAAAATCAACAAGTATTTTTCAAATCTGGGATATACAGATCATACTCTCAAGTACAAAGCTCAAGGGGAAGCCATTACTATTGCACTTTTTTATGTAGATGATCTAACTGTGACAGAAGTAATGATAGCTTCATCAGCAAGCTAAAACAAGACTTATCTTGCAGAGTTCAACATGAAATATCTTGGACTTATGCACTATTGTCTTAGAATTGGGAGACTTAGATAACACCTTCATGAGTCAGCTAAAATATGTTGATAGTCTCATGAAGAAATTTCATATGGCAAATTGCAAGATTGTATCCACTCCCATGAACAGAGTTTGAAACTTACAAAAGATCCAAAGAAGCCTCTAGTTAATGATAGGTAGTATTAGGTACTATCGATAACTCATTGGATCACTCATATATTTGACTATCACACGGCCATATATTTGTTATGCAGTAAGTTCAGTAGCATAGTTTATGGCAAATCCAAAACAATCTCATTGGAATGTAGCCAAAATAGTCTTGAGATACATCAGAGGTACAAGACAGTTTGGATTAGAATACATAGGAAGTCATCCAAGGTTGCATGGATACTCTGATAGTGACTATGTAGGAGATCATGAGACCAAAAGATCCACACAATGATATGCATTTTTCCTTGGTAAAGGTGCTATATCATGGTTGTCAAATAAACAACCACAACTATTTCTTTGACTTCAACTGAAGCAAAATATGGGACACTCACAATAGGGGCATGTGAGGCTATATCACTCAAAAGATCATTGTCAGAAATAGATTGCTTTGATGAATTAAAGACAACAACAACATACTGTGATAATCAATGGCTCAAGCATTAGCCAAGAATCGAGTATATCACTCTAGGACAAAGCACATTGATGTTAGAGAGCACTTCATCAGAGAAAGAGTCTTACTTGGTGACATCACACTATAGCATTGTGACAATAAAGAGAATGCTGCAGACATCTTTACCAAACCACTTGGCAAAGAGTTTTTCAAGAAGCACCAACAAGATCTTGGTTTGACACAGAGGAAGGACATTCCCATTAAAGGGATGTGATGGAATGTAATGTTCAATCCTTCTTCAATTCTCCAGAATCATCATCTTGAGGAAAGGCCTACTTCATGATGTTGATCTTGAGGAAAGGTGTTGAGGATTCATCTCAACATCATGTGTTCATGTGTGCATAGCACTAACACATAGAGTGCTAAAAAGGCACAAGGGTTAGAAGCCCTACCCCTAACCCTAAAAGGGATGTATATATTGATTCGTTACAAAATATAGTGTACAATTAGTCATTTGTGGTGTGCTCTCTAATTGTTCCCTCTCCCCTCATCTCCACTCTTCTCCTCTTCTCTCTCCATATTTTTTCAAAAGATTGTCTGTATCAGAAGCAATATGAACTGCTAGTGAATATAGAGCTATAATATATATCCAATCTATTACAAGACTTATGTGAAAAATGATACCGAGAATAGCCAAGAGGCTTTACAAGGCTCTAATAATGCATACAAATGCTAGAAAATATCCTATAATAAGTCTTTACAATGAAGGCATGTGAGTACAAAATCAAATGATGTGCAATCTATCCACTAAACGATTTGCCAATGCCACTAAAAGGTTTGAAATTTTCTCTCACTAATCCATAGATGGTCAATTTTTAGGATCTGTAATGATGTGAAACCACATGTGAGCAAAGGGACTTACTCTGAGTAGAAAGTATTCAAGAATTGTTGGGCATGTCGTCAATTGGCTACTTTGGAGTTATCACATCTGTGGCAAACTAATCTACGCTAATCTAGAGCTAGTTAAACCGTCGAGTGATGAAAAGAGAGCAATAGTTTTTTTTCTTTTTGTTACTTGTAGGTGCAAGGTCAGATGCATCAATGTAGAGTCTTACATGTGTGCAAGAAGTGGATTTGATGCTAAGGCTAAGAAGTGTGTGATACAATTGTCCAAAGTGAGGTAATGTCAGTTGTGGTAGAAGTAATGTCAGTATCCCACCAATCAAAGGAGATTCAAAACCCTCCATTCTTTTAATCCTCAAGCTTTCCTATTGGCCAACCCCTTAATCTTAAAAATCAAGAGCCTAATTCAAGAGGCCCTTTTTCAGTCCAAAATTCCCCTAATGATTTGAAAAGTATGCCTTGCTTATAGAATGAGACACCTCTATGATCACTAGGGCAAATAAGTTGATGCCAAGTCACCATGCTATTGTTAAAGCATATGTTGCAGGAGGTTGATGCCTGTATTGAAAGCTTGCTCTATTACTAGTTGTAGATGTTGAGCATCATGTAGATAGTTATTGTCATAGCTTTTGCTAAAGGCATGCTAGTTGCTAAAGTTTCCTATAGGTTAAGGTCTCTCAACTTAGTTTGCCATAGGTTAAGGTCTCTTGACTAGACCTCTCAGCAATCTCTTTGCAAAGAACATGTGATTCTCTATTTCAAATACATAAAGGTAAGAGACACCTCTCTCTCTCGCATCAAATTTAGACTCTTTCATTTGTGCCTATTCTTTCACTGTGCCACACCCACAATTATAATGCCCATGGCCAAGTCATGAAAAAATTCATTCTCCATTGAAAATAGGGCTTCATCATATGGAATCCATCTTTGCTACTGGAGCATAAGTCTCATCATAGTCTTGACCATATTGCTGTGAAAATCCTTTAGAAACTAGTCTAGCTTTATATCTTTGAATACTGCCATCTAAATTGTACTTCACTTTTTATACCCATTTGTTTTCTATGGCCTTCTTTCCTAGTGGAAGGTCGCATAATTCCCAAGTATTATTCTTATACAAAGGATCCATTTCTTCATTCATAGCAGTTTGCCATTCTGGCTTGTCTACTGCATCTTTGAAGTACACTGGCTCTTCTGTAGCCATGATGGTAGTCATAAGAGTATAGTTGGTGGTTTCAACCT
Source organism: Dipteris shenzhenensis (assembly GCF_047967505.1). Taxonomy (NCBI): domain Eukaryota; kingdom Viridiplantae; phylum Streptophyta; class Polypodiopsida; order Gleicheniales; family Dipteridaceae; genus Dipteris; species Dipteris shenzhenensis. The sequence continues at coordinate 47,916,709 of NC_141600.1, read as the reverse complement.
AAATTGTGTTGCCTCTCTGATAATATGTCAATCTGGCTGGAGATCTTCTTTCCCTAATAGACTGTCTGAGCCACTATGGCTCTGCTTGGGGTGTTTCTGGCAATTCTTGCTCTTCTTCATCAACCTTTTTTGTAGATGACTGTGAAATTGGTGTGTCTATCTCCTGTGTATTTGAGGTTTTCCATTCTGATTCCTCATCAAAGATTACATCTTTGGAGATAATGACCTTGCAGTTGATGCGATCATACAACTTGTATGCTTTGCTTTCTTCACTGTAGCCAATCATGATGCATTTGCATGACTTCGCATCCGATTTCCTATGATGATCATCATGTATGTGGGCATATGCTATGCAACCAAATATGCAGAGATGCCCAATATGTAGCTTGTGTCCAGTGAATTCTTCATAAGGTGTCATACCCTGAATCGGTTCCATAGGAAGCCGATTAAGCAAATAGTTTGAAGTGGCTATTGCTTTTGCCCAATACTGATTCAAAAGATGCTTCTCACTAAACATTGCTCTAGCACTATCTGCTAAAGTACCATTCTTCCTTTCAGCTTTTGCATTCTGCTGGGGAGCATCTGCACATGTGAATTGTCTTTGAATGCCGTGACTTGTACAAAAGTTCATGAATGCTGACGACATGTATTCAGCTCCTTTGTCTGATCTCATGACTTTGATCTTTCTGCCTGTCTGGTTTTGTACCATGGCTTTGAATTCTTAAAATCTAGAAAACACTTCAAATTTCTCTTTCAGAAAGTAGACCCAACAATATGTGTTGTAATCATCGATGAAAGTCAAGTAGTAAAGTGAACCATTGATGTTGCGGGTCTCGGCATAACCCCATACATCTGTATGTATCAAATCAGGAATACCTCTTGATCGAGAGGTGCTTCTACTTTAGTTAGTTCCCTTTTGTTTGCCAAAGTAGCATGCTTGACAAACTTTTCCAAGAAACTGTAGCTTAGGAATCTTGATTGCCATATTCTGATTCCTGAGATCTAACAAGCTCTTGAAATTAACATGATCATATCTCTTGTGCCATTTTGTGGATAGTGGCATTTTGTTGTACCAAGTGGAACAGGATCCTTGGTACATCGATAGCGGTGCGTCATCTCACATGACAAATCATCAAGAATGGTTCACAGAAATGAAGCCATTAGAAGGACAGAAAAATGTCATCTACACAGCAGACAATACACCAAATGCACTTCAAGGAACATGTGTTATCCCTATGAAAAATCTCACTGGTATGAAAGGATTAGTGAAAGATGTACTCTATGTTTCGAAGCTTAGCAAGAACCTCTTGTCAGTAGGTCAAATGACAGAACACAATTATAGAGTCATCTTCGATGGTGATGAATGCACTATCAGAGACAAATCCAAAAGATGTCAGCTAGTAGCGAAAGGTGTCAAGGAAGGACGCTTATACAAAATACTAGCTACAGTACCAGATAAGCATTCCATGTCAGCTCAATCATAACAAATGCCACTATCTGGAAAATGGAAGAAGAGATATGGTCATGTCAATTTCAAGTACTTGTTAGATCTCAAGAATCAGAATATGGCAATTGGGATTCCGAAGCTACAGTTTCTTGGAAAAGTTTGTGAAGCATGCTGCTTCAGCAAACAAAAGTGAACCAACTTTGGCAGAACTACCTCTCATGCATGAGGTATTCTTGATTTGATACATACAGATGTATGGGGTTATGCCCAGACCCGCAGCATCAATGGTTCACTTTATTACTTGACTTACATCGACAACTACAGCAGATATTGTTGGGTCTACTTTCTGAAAGAGAAATCTGAAGTGTTTTCCAAATTTCAAGAATTCAAAGCCATGGTAGAAAACCAAACAGGTAGAAAGATCAAAGTCATGAGATTAGACAAAGGAGGTGAATACATGTATTTAGCATTCATGAACTTTTGCAGAAATCACGGCAATCGAAGACAATTCACATGTGTAGATACTCCTCAGCAGAATGCAAGAGCTAAAAGGAAGAATGGGACTTTAGTGGACAGTGCTAGAGAAATGCTTAGTGAAAAGCATCTTCCGAATCAGTATTGGGCAGAAGCAATAGCCACTACAAACCTCCTACAAACTATTTGCTTAATTGACTTCCTACCGAACCGATACAAGGTATGACTCCTTATGAAGCATTCACTGGACACAAGCCACACATTGGGCATCTCCGCATATTTAGTTGCATAGCATATGCCCACATACATGATGATCATCGCAGGAAATTGGATGCGAAGTCATGCAAATGCATCATGGTTGGCTACAGTGAAGAAAGCAAAGCATACAAATTGTATGATCCCATCAACCGCAAGGTCATTATCTCTAGAGATGTAATCTTTGATGAGAAATTAGAATGGAAAACCCCACCTACACAAGAGATGGAAGCATCGACTTCACAGTCATCTACTGAACAAGTTGATGAAGAAGAGCAAGAATTGCCAGCATCTTGAGGGAAGATGTTGAGAGTTCACGCTCAACATCATGTGATCACGTGTGCATAGCACCATCATGTGATCATATGTGCATAGCACTAATCTTATAGAGTGCTATAAAGGAAAGGGTTAGATCCCCTAACCCTAACCCTAAATAGGTTTGTATATATTCTATTTTTTCAACTAAATCTAGTGTACAGGTAGTCTCATTTGTGGTGTGCTCTCTAGCTGTGCCCTCTCTCCTCATCTCCACTCTTCTCCTCTCCCCTCTTCATATTTTGTCAACTCCTATTATGTGATTCCTTATTTCTTCAAAGAGGATGGGTGCCTAATGGGGCCTAGATTTGAAGCTTTTTTATGTGTCTAAGTAGTGCAATTTTGAATGATTACATGGTTGCATGTATGTGTAGAACTAACCTTTTATGCTTTTGAATAAATTTTTGTATCCTATACTATTTAGGATGCATGCTTCTAGCATTGAAATGATTTAAAAACCTCATTCAAAATGTTCATTCCTTATTACTTTAGTCTCATATTCAAATTTTCAATGTGTACTATTGGTTGGAGACCAATTTTATCAAATTCCATTCGATAATGCATAAGTTATGGATAGGCAAGTTACCAATATACAATCAATGTGGCTGCACTCAAGCTTGTGGTGACCCTATTAATAACTATTTATTAGTATTAATAACTATTTCAATTACATCTAATCTTAGTTTAGAGTCGTCAAATTACTTTAAAAACCTAATCCATCTACTTTTAAAAATTAATTCAAAAAATAATAGAGTAAAAACCAACAAAATTCAACATAATGATAACTATATGTATATGATACAAGCCATTATAAAGTGAGCCCCATAATTTGCATATGATACTTTTTGGCGTTTGAAGCTTTCTTAGACCTTTTGGAATCCCTTTTGTTTTTTATAAGACTCAAACAATGATTCATATAGAGAGCACACGAATCTCAAAGATAGAGAGCACCACAATGGTACCATGTGTGTGTGTGTGTGTGTGTGCATGCGCACGCACATGCGCATGCACCCATGGGTGTGCGCATGATACTGTGCTCCCACCATGCAGTGGTATTATACAACATGATAAATTTTGAAATATCATGTGATAAATTCAAATAATTATATGCAATATTTATATTTCATGCATGGTAATTAGTTGTAATTGGTAATCCATTGTAAATCATCCTTTTTTTAAAATCAAACCTAGACCAATTTTTTAAATGAATCAATTTAAATTTCCACAAATCCTTGTAGTCATACATTAATTTTCCTAGAGGAAATTCATCATTAAGGAGCGCTCCCAAAATGATATGGTAACATGTCTATATGTCATGTGTCATCTTCAAAGAAGATAAGAATAAAGTATGAACCTCATTTCTTAAGTCATCTGATAGGGGCGTATCATCCTTTGAGACCGTAGAAAGGTGTTAATAATATACCAATGGATTGATGTATGACATATTCCGTTCCCTTGATGGTCATAGGGGAGTGGTTCCTATTAGCCCTCGTGACTTCATTCATTCCATATTGTGTACACGAGATGGTGATGCTTTATTCCACTCCCTTGATTGTGTGGAAGGCACGTGTACTTTGTGTGGTGACTTTGCTAGAGTGCCACGAGTTGCACTAGATACTTGTGATGTGCAGATGGTTCATTGGCAGCAGTATGAGTACTGTACCTTGACGTTAGATGGTGGTGCACAGTCCAGGAGGTTGCAGCTTGTGGGGAAGGAGACACCACGTGTTGTATTCATTGACAGTTTTCGAGGGAAGCTGTACCGCTACATATGCCACTCGCACACTGCGAAATGGGAGGATCGTCAGTTTCGTGCATGTTTGAGGACATTTCCTACAGGGGTGGTTATCTCAGTGGTGGACTTTGCGGAGAATTACACCTTTGCACCATAGCATGAGATCCAATCGGAGTATTATTTCTTCGAACAGGTGACGTGTGATTGAGTATTGATTTTTTCCCCACCTCATTATATTGAATTATTTCAATAGTCATATTTTTTTTCAATGCCATATTGCAGGTTGCTATATTTGTGCACATTAGCTATCGTCATGCACAGGCTCATGTGGATGGCATTGATAGCACCATGGACTCACGCGTCATTGTGCGAGAGTATCACTTCTACATTGGTGATGATCGATCGCATGATGCCCATTTTGTGCAGCATTGCTTCACTTTGCATGATAGTTTCTTGAGGGATCATGGTTTCACATGGCAGCAGTGCTGGATCTGGTCAGACGGTTGCGGTGGTCAGTTCAAATCCGCTAGACAGTTTTATTGGTTTTGCAGATGGCACCGTGGGACAGGCATTCCGATTACATGGAGCTACTTCGAGACAGGGCACAGTAAGGGAGAGCACGATGGTGCAGGTGCTTGCGTGAAGCGTGCTTTGCGTCGATACTAGTTGCATCACAGTGCCGATCGCTTCAAGGATGCACATGATGTGGTGCGGTGGTGCAGCCCCAGCACTTATCCACTGGTGCTACCTCCTCGTTTCAGTCGCGTGATGATAGGGTGGTGAGCCGGTATTTTTGGTGCGTGGACATTGGGAGTCTTGATCGGTCTAGGCCTTTTGATTGTTCTTCTGTGCCTGGCACTCTTGATTTCCATTCCATCAGGAGCGTAGGTGAGTCTCACCCCGCGATCTTTTCTCGACGGTTTGCATGTTTTTGCTCTGCATGCATTGATGATGATTGGGGAGGGTGCTCCATGATACCATGGGCCGATCCATGGGTACGGCGAGTGCTTTCTCCCTTCCAGCCTTGGGAGGAGGTACATGATGATCAGGATGATGCGGGATTCAGTTCCTCTAGAGATTATGACCAGCTTACAGATATTTTGCGTATTGGTGATATCTTCGCGATTATTGCTTCGGAGGGCAATGAGGAGGGTGTGGATTATTACTTGTTGCGATGCTCTATGCTGAAGAGTGTGCTAAATGAGGATACAGTGGATGGGCATGGGATGCATTTCAATGCTCATAGCATGATCGTAGGTGGCCACTATTTTCAGCAGATACAGAGGCATGGTCGCTATATTGAGTTCCAGGAGTACATGGCGGATCAGGAGGCATACATGTATTCTCATCTTGTTGTTGGGATCAAGATTACTTTGAGTCGTGTTCGCACTCGTAAGGCGATGTCCACTCCACGATGGCGCCTTGTAGTGGCAGATCACGAGAGCATACTTGCAACTATTGGCATGAGAGCTGATCCTGAGGAGTAGCACATTACATATCATATTTTTTGGGATCATCAGTTGATCAAATTGATTTTTATTGGGTATCACTAGTTGATTACACTTTTTTGTATTCGATATGTATAGGCTCACTGTGTGACCGTACCATTGTAATTTTCATGGACTCATATTTTGTATTTCACTATGATGGCTATATACACGTTCATACACATCATTGTATTAGATTCTATTTTTTACATGATATCCGATGTCTTCTCAATGGGATTTGTTGTGTTTGTAAAACGAAAAATTTTTTATTAGTAGTAATGTTGTAATTTGTTTTGTGCTTTAGGACATTTTAAAAACGTGACTAAGAAAATTCACGCACGTACTAACAAAATATGCGTGTGGACTTACTTGTTGGGGATGAAACTTCGCACGACTCTTAGGCCACCCTAGACATACATCCACGCGAGATTTGGTCTGAACTGATTTGGTATGCGCCACGTGGAAGGTACAATGCGTACATTTTTACAATCCCTACTAGCACGACTACGTATGAGCTATGGCGCATGTACTAACAAAATACACGTGTGGACTTATCTGTTGGGAATGAAACTTCGCACGACTCTTAGGCCACCCTAGACATACATCCACGCAAGATTTGGTCTCCAACTTATTTGGTATGCGTCAGGTGGAAGGTATAATGCATACATTTTTACAATCCCTACTAGCACGACTACGTGTGAAAAATGACGCACGTACTAACCAAATATGCATGTGGACTTATGTATTGGAGATTAAACTTTGCACGGCTCTTAGGCTACCGTAGACGTACATCCATGCAAGATTTGGTGCCCAACTGATTTGGTATGCGCCACTTGGAAGGACAGCTGCGTACGTTTTTACAATCCCTACTAGCACGACTACGTATGAAAAATGGCACACATACTAATGAAATATGCACGTGGACTTATCTGTTGGGGATGAAACTTCACACGGCTCTTAGGCTACCCTAGACGTACATCCACGCAAGATTTGGTCTCCAACTGATTTGGTATGCGCCACGTGGAAGGACAAATGCGTACATTTTTACAATCCCTACTAGCACGACTACGTGTGAAAAATGGCGCATGTACTCACGAAATATGCACGTGGACTTATCTGTTGGAGATTAAACTTTGCACGGCTCTTAGGCTACCGCAGACGTACATCCACGCAAGATTTGGTCTCCAATTGATTTGGTATGCGCCACGTGGAAGGATAGTTGCATACATTTTTACAATCCCTACTAGCACGACTACGTATGAAAAATGGCGCACGTACTAATGAAATATGCATGTGGACTTATCTGTTTGGGACGAAACTTCACACGCCTCTTAGGCTACCCTAGACGTACATCCACGCAAGATTTGGTCTCCAACTGATTTGGTATGCGCCATGTGGAAGGACAAATGCGTACATTTTTACAATCCCTATTGAGTCCCTACTAGCATGACTAAACCCTAAACCCTAAACCCTGAACCCTAAATCCTAAACCCTGTTGGGGACGAAACTTCACACGCCTCTTAGGCTACCCTAGACGTACATCCACGCAAGATTTGGTCTCCAACTGATTTGGTTTGCGCCACGTAGAAGCAATCCCTACTAGCACGACTAAACCCTAAACCCTAAACCCTAAACCCTAAACCCTGAACCCTAAATCCTAAACCCTGTTGGGGATGAAACTTCACACACCTCTTAGGCTGCCCTAGACGTACATCCACGCAAGATTTGGTCTCCAACTGATTTGGTTTGCGCCACGTAGAAGCAATGCCTACTAGCACGACTAAACCCTAAACCCTAAACCCTGAACCCTAAATCCTAAACCCTGTTGGGGATGAAACTTCACATGCCTCTTAGGCTCCCTAGACGTACATCCATGCAAGATTTGGTCTCCAACTGATTTGGTTTGCACCACGTAGAAGGAATCCCTACTAGCACGACTAAACCCTAAACCCTAAACCCTGAACCCTAAACCCTGAACCCTAAATCCTAAACCCTGTTGGGGACGAAACTTCACATGCCTCTTAGGCTACCCTAGACGTACATCCACGCAAGATTTGGTCTCCAACTAATTTGGTTTACGCCACGTAGAAGGAATCCCTACTAACCCTGAACCCAAAATCCTAAACCCTGTTGGGGACGAAACTTCACACGCCTCTTAGGCTACCCTAGACGTACATCCACGTAAGATTTGGTCTCTAACTGATCTGGTTTGCGCCACGTGGAAGGTATAATGCATACATTTTTGCAAGCACCTTTTCAATGCTTAATGTTTACAATTACGACACACGGCATTATTTTTAAAATACGTTATGTATTAGATGTGTGAATTGAGATATTTGAAATTCAAAATCATACTCTTAATTTTAAATACACACATGGGGATGAAACTTCGCACGGCTCTTAGGTTTAGTGTAATAATTGCAAGCATTGATATATACGAAATTCAATATGATATTCAAAATGATAAAGTTGGAACTTGAACACTTTTTCAATGCTTAATGTTTACAATTACTTCACATGGCATTCTTTTTTAAATACCTTATGTATTAGATGTGTGAATTGAGATATTCGAAATTCAAAATCATACTCCTAATTTTAAATGTTTATGTTACATTTAAACAAACTATAAACTGAGATAAACAAAGTGTGAAGAACATCATGAAAGTACGAAAATGCTCATGCATCATAAAAGTGTGAACAATATCATGAAAGTACCAAAATGAATCTGTACATCATCATCATCATGCTGCAGAAGTGCATCCCTATACAAGAAATGTGTGAAGCCTAAACAATCAATCTGAATCCGAATCTGATAGCTCTACATATGATCCTCTAGTGGAACGCTGACGTGGCTCCTGTATGACCCGCTGCCCAACCGTCCGCTGTGTGCCCTCAGGCAAAGCCGGCTCAGATGGGCCAGCCTCATCACCTGCATGAGATGGGCCAGCCTCATCTTGATGAAGAGGAGGGCATGCTGCACGCGCCACCGCTGCCATCTCTGCCTCCCTCACCTCCTCTATGTACGCGCATCTCAGCTCCCATAGCCGTGCATCTGCGAATACTCGTGCCTCAAATCCAGCGCGAGTAATCGTCTCTACATGTAGAAGACGCTGGTCTCGGCCCCGCCCTAGTTGCTGCTCCACCCACTGCTGCAATGATGTCTGCAGCTCTGCCTCTTGCTCAATCCGGCGTGCCTCCTCCGCTCGTGCCTCGTCACCTGGCATGAAATCACCATACGAAAAGCATCGTGAAACGCATGCTGCAATCACCGATGTATCAGCACCCTCCTGCATCAGCAACGCTCTATGTGCCTCCTCCCTGTAGTGCTCTATCAAGACTACGCGGGCGAATGGATCAACGGCCTGACGATGACCAGGATATAGATCATCCATGCCTAGTCCTCTGTATGTCGCCACATCAATGTCAGCAAAGCATACAGGGCACACTGATCGTGCCACCATGTGGCGATGATTATTTATTATGTCTTTTTTTAAGCTACTAATCTATTTAGGTATTCACCCTAATAGAGGGTATGGATGTGGTGTTATATAAGAAGAATGAAGTGCTAGCTTTTGGACGAATTCATAGTCTTGATCCTATGAATGTATGTCATTTCCAACATTGTGGTGAGAGAAGATGTGTAGTGATAATCACCAACATTGTAAATCTTGAAGTGCATTTAAAATATCCACATGGAGACTTTGAAACATTGGGAGATATCTTAAAATGTGACATATTTGATATGCAAGCACACAGAACGCTCTGGGACCAAGATGAAATTGTTCCAAAGACATACTTTCAAGATATCAAGAAAACTTATTTTGACGGGGAAAAAGTAGAGATGTTATCTTGCTCCAGAGAAGTTTTAGCAATTGGCACTTTTAAGGGCTATGCTCAGAGTTCTCTGTATAGTGGAGATAATTAAGTTGACTAGTGTAGGTGTCATTCAAAATGCAATGGATAGTACTTCACATCTAGATGTCCATAATACTATGTCTCATCTACAAGTTCATAGTACTTGTAAATGGGGGTTAGCTTTCTTGAAATCAAGTTTTCCCAAGACAGTTTCCTTCAATGTCATGGAAGACACAACGGAATATTATCAGAAGAAAATGACTATAACACAAATGGGATCCAAATTGATAAGAAGCTATGGTAGTCACTACAAGGCATAGGCCCTTTTTCAATGAAAATACCGATCTTTTTACATTCATTTTTTTTTTAAATGGGAGCAAACGTCACTATTAAAGTCGTTAAAAGCATCGAAAAAGAACAGTCACTGTAAAGCATCACTATATAGCGACACTGATAATCGTCACTATATAGCGACACTAGTAAATGTCACTATATAGCGATGATTAACAGAACTTTAAAAAAAGCATTAGTGGGGCTAAACAGGGCCATAGCAAGCCCTATTTTACCCCACTAATGTTTTTTTTTTAATAATTACCAAAAAAAAAATTATTACAAAATTTCCCTTGCGAGTAATACAAAATCGCTCAAATGAAATGATCGAGCAACAAAAGCATATACATGTCGAACATATACAACATTGTTTGTTACAAAATTACCCTTTCGAAAAGGGTGATACAAAATCGCTCAAACGAGTAGATATACAAAATGACATACATGGCGAAGTATATGCAAACTGCTACTACTACTACTACTCATTCGAATCATCCTCGTCGTCATCCTCCTCGTCTTGTTGGCCTGATCCTTGGTCTTTGTGAGCTGCGCCTTCTCCTTGATCCTCGTCACGTACATCTGATCCCTGGCCTTGGTAATCATTCACCTCCGGTGATGGGACGCTCGAGCTTTGACCCTAAGAGTGAACCATATAAATTGAAAATTAGATTGGAACTTAAAGAATAAAACAATTTAAAAAGTGAGATTACAAGTAGGAGTAGACTTATACTATGCGAGCAACCACCTCAACCCAATCAACCGTCGCTCCATTGCCTCTTGCTCAATAAACCACGGCTTTGTTCCTATGCAAAACGTGCATCGCATCTCTGCATCTGTAGAAAGACGACCCATTGTAGCTTGCTATGGATCCAATTTATGAGAGTTAGAGTTAGATAAAGTGCATGTAATATGTAGTAAAACAAATAGAACAATACATTAAATGAGAAGAAGTAGACTTACCACGGTTGCCTCGAATGCCAACCGTCTGCCTGCACGAAAGTGCGAAGTACCTACGGTGTCCAGTCATCTCTTCGCATCCCTCCTCTGACCCTCAAACAATTCGGGATGGTCCCCATTCTGCTTCTTGAAGAACTTCCAATTAGCTTTGTCTTCCCAGCTGGGTTTAGCCATCCTCTTTGCGATGAAGTATGCAAGGTTGATCTACGATGCTTCAAGACTTAATTCATGTGCTCTTGCATATAATTCTCATTAAACTCCCAATTTGGCGGGTTAGGGTATTTTTGTTTTAATTCATCGATGACCGCCTACTTCTTTTGGTCATCTTGATAGCGCCAATCGGTAGCAATGCCGCTCTTGAAGTGATGGCTCATCAACCGCCTCATGGTAGCCATCAGTGCTTTGCTCTTTCTATCTTCTATTATCTCTCCGACAGTTGTGATTTGATAGGAGAGGTCCTCGACTAAGTAAGGAGGACTGATGGTAGTGGCAGAGTCAAAAAGAGTGGAAGTTGTGCGAGCGCTTCTGGAGCGAGGAGTAGCAATGGGAGTAGGAGAGGGCAAGGGACCTGACTGATACTGTGTCTTAAGACCAAGTGGAGACCTGTAGGGATGTGAGTGTGCTGACTCGTCTACATCTCTCGAGTCAGCACAACATAAGCAGCCCCTCCTACTCTTACTTCCCTTACGATAGGCACGCGCAAGTGATGACCCCTCGGTCGAAGGGGCATGAGGGGATAGTTGGGCAATAGGTCCAGGTGTCGGTGTAGGGTAGGGAATTGTTGAGGTCCTCTGAGATAGTAGAGTTAAGAACCTCGCTGCCTCCTCATCGATCATCTACGCTACAAAATCGTCGGGACTCCCGACAAAGCCATGTGCTGCTAGCAAAGGAGTTCCCCGAGGGGTAGTCGAAATGCTACATCCGAAAGGAGTCAAAATAGGGGTAGTCGTAGTGCTAGGTCCGAGAGAATCAGGGGGTAGTCGCAATGCCACATCTGCAGACAGACCAGGGGTAGCCCCCTCAGGTGTCGCCTGAGAGGAATCAAAAACCTCTGGAGCATAGAGATGGTGATGTCTCCTCCTGCGAGGCTGTCTATACTCATCGGACGTGCGACGTGATCCCATGTCTAACATAGACACAAATACAAAAACAAAAATTAAAAAACAAACATAAGCATAGGCATAGGCATAGGCATAGGCATAGGCAAAGGAAAAGAGGAAGAAGAGGGGAAAGAAAAGAGGAAGAAGAGGGAACAGAAAAGAGATTGGAAGAGGCAAAAGAGAGAAGAAGAGAAAAAGGAAAGAGAAAGAAGAGAAAAAGAGGAAGAAGAGGGAAAGAAAAAGAGATTGGGAGAGGGGAAAGAGAGAAGAAGAGGAAAAGAGGAAGCAGAGGGAAAGGAAAAGAGATTGGAAGAGGGGAAAGAGAGAAGAAGAGGGAAAGGAAAGAGGGAAAGAAAGGAAGAAGAGGGAAAGAAGAGGGAAAGAAGAGGAAGAAGAGGGAAGAGAGGAAGAAGAGGAAAAGAGGAAGAAGAGGGAAAGGAAAAGAGATTGGAAGAGAGGAAAGAGAGAAGAAGAGGGAAAGGAAAGAGGGAAAGAAGAGGAAGAAGAGGGAAAGAAGAGGAAGAAGAGGGAAAAGCGGAAGAAGACAAAAAGAGGAAGAAGAGGGAAAGGAAAAGAGATTGGAAGAGGGGAAAGAGAGAAGAAGAGGGAAAGAAGAGAGAAGAAGAGGGAAAGAAGAGGAAGAAGAGGGAAAAGAGGAAGAAGAGTTCGGCTGGAAAAGAGATTGGAAGAGGGGAAAGAGAGAAGAAGAGGGAAAGGAAAGAGAGAAAAAGAGACATATGCTCATGCATAAGCATAAGCATAAGCATGAGCATATGTCTCCTTCTCTTATGCTTATGCTTATGCTTATGCATAAGAGGAGACATATGCTTATGCATAAGCATAAGCATAAGCATAAGAGAAGGAGACATATGCTCATGCTTATGCTTATGCATGAGCATAAGAGCATGAGCATGAAAGAGGGGAAAGAGGGGGGAAAAGAGGGAGAAAAACAGGAAGAAGAGGGAAAGGAAAAGAGATTGGAAGAGGGGAAAGAGAGAAGAAGAGGGAAAGGAAAGAGAGAAAAAGAGACATATGCTCATGCATAAGCATAAGCATAAGCATGAGCATATGTCTCCTTCTCTTATGCTTATGCTTATGCTTATGCATGTGCTCATGCATAAGCATAAGCATAAGCATAAGAGAAGGAGACATATGCTCATGCTTATGCTTATGCATGAGCATAAGAGAAAGAAACATATGCTCATGCTTATGCTTATGCTTATGCATGAGTATATGAGCATGAGCATGAAAGAGGGGAAACAAGGGGGAAAAGAGGGAGGAAAAGAGGAAGAAGAGGAAAAGGAAAAGAGATTGGAAGAGGGGAAAGGAAGAAGAAGAGGGAAATTATGCTTATACTTATGCATGAGCATAAGAGCATGAGCATGAAAGAGGGGAAAGAGGGGGGAAAAGAGGGAGGAAAAGAGGAAGAAGAGGGAAAGGAAAAGAGATTGGAAGAGGGGAAAGAGAGAAGAAGAGGGAAAGGAAAAAGGGAAAGGAAAGAGAGAAAAAGAGACATATGCTTATGCATACGTCTTCTTCTCTTATGCTTATGCTTATGCTTATGCATGAGCATATGTCTCCTCTTATGCATAAGCATAAGCATAAGAGGAGGCATATGCATGAGCATAAGAGAAAGAGACATATGCTCATGCTTATGCTTATGCTTATGCATGAGCATAAGAGCATGAGCATGAAAGAGGGGAAAGAGAGGGGACAAGAGGAAGAAGAGGGAAAGGAAAAGAGATTGGAAGAGGGGAAAGGAAAGAGAGAAAAAGAGACATATGCTCATGCATACGCATAAGCATTAGCATGAGCATATGTCTCCTTCTCTTATGCTTATGATTATGCTTATGCATGAGCATATGTCTCCTCTTATGCATAAGCATAAGCATAAGCATAAGAAAAGGAGACATATGCATGAGCATACCAGAAAGATACATATGCTCATGCTTATGCTTAAGCTCATGCATAAGCATAAGAGAAGGAGACATATGCTTATGCTTATGCATGAGCATAAGAGAAGGAGACATAAGCGAGGGGAAAGAGGGGGGAAAAGAGATTGAAAGATGAAAAAAAGAAGAGAAGAGAAGGAGGGAAAAAGAGATTGAAAGAGGGGGAAAAAGAAGGGGGGAAAAGAGATTGAAAGGGGAAAAAGAAGAGATGGAAGAGGAGACAAGAGGGAAAGAAGAGGGAAGAGAGGGGAAGAGAGGGGGAGAGAGGGTTCCTACACCCATCATTGCAGCTAGCGCTTAAGGCACTAGCTGCAGACCAATGCAAATAACAAAAATAACGAATGGAAAAAAGAGGAAGCACTTACCTAGAATAGTACGTCCCGTCCTGTGTTTTGTGGACTGGCCCTACAAAAGCGAGGAAACATACCATTTTTCAAATAACTAGTTAAAGGAAGGAGAAGATTAAAGAAGCAACTTCTCAAAGAGATTGGATTGAGGAGACAAGGAGAAAGAGAAGGAAGAGAAATCCAAAAAGACTAGAAGAGGTGAGTCTTCTTTCTTTCTTGAAATCTCGTTTTTGTCTTCAATCCTTTGAAATCAAGCATGAAAACTAGTACATAGCCTTAGCAATACAAGGAGAAACATGCTTCAACACTCACAAAACAAAATCTCACAAAAAAAGAACCTACATTGTTCAAAGAGACTCACCTTCTTGAAAAACTTCCTTTCAAGAAACCAAAGAGGGGGTGGAGAGGGAGCACAAGTGTTAGGAGAGGGGTGAGTAATAGTGAGGAGTGGAGAATAGAGTGGGAGGTCGTCATAAATAGGTGGGAGGAGAGATTGCTTTGCTTACAATAGAGATTAGAGATTGCTAAAGAAAGTGCCGCACGTCGCGAGGTTCAGGTTTTGACCCACAGCATCGCTATATAGCGACATTCATCAGTCGCTATATAGCGACGCTGTTATTTAAAAGCGTCACTATATAGCGATGGAACAGACAAATCATCGCTATATAGCGACGGAACAAGTCAAAACGTCGCTATATAGTGACGCTTCAAGACACTTTATGTTTAAAGTTAAAAAAGAAGCTCATATATGCTATTTTACAACTGTTAATATATTTCCTTACAACTTATGTTGTGATTTTATAAGTGCAGATGGAAGGGACGAGTGGAAGCTCATCCAATAATGTGCCAATGCCCGGGAGCACAAAGTGGCTTATGGAGAGGTTATATTGTCATTGCACTCATTGCAAGCGAGAAGCACAACATCAATGTCATATTATCATGCACCACTTGCGGATGTATGGGGAGGAACTCGAACCAATACCCACCATTGGTGTTGCACGTGTTGATGGATTATTAGTAAGTCAAAGCTATTTAAGTTTGTGGTTAATATTGGATACCATTATGGTACGAAACCTTGAGACAAGATCTTATATTTACATGAAATCCTAAAATAGGATGAGGAGGCTGACGAGGGTACGCATATACCTTCACACTTTGAGCAAGACTATAGTCTCCTGGATGATGACGAGGGTATGGCCGACATGATGGATTCTATTTTTAGGGGCATTACATCCCATGTACATGTGATGTCAGAGTCTGAGGTCAAAATGCAAGAGTTGCAATCATCACAATTGTACAAGGGTGCTAGGATGTCTAAACTACGTGCTTGTCTCTCAATCTTGAATCTGCAAGTAAAGTATGGGTGGTCGGATACAAGTGTCTTGGCCTTAATGAGGTTAGCGCTTGCATTAATTTGACTCATTATTTGAATATTGTTTGTTTTAAGAATCATCATGTATGGATTAGTGTATCAAATCATCATTATTTGAAGCCTATGTATGTTTGAATTGTGATAGGTTGCTCAAAAGATGTTGCCTACACCAAATACCATGCCCGCATCAAGAGATGAAGCGAAAAAGATGGGTATGGATTATGATACCATCCATGCTTATCGTAATGATTGTATTCTCTTTCGTCGTGAGCATGGAGATTTGGCTAGTTGTCCAAAGTGTGGGGAACAACAACATAGAGATGAATTACAGGGTGAGCAGATGCCGGTAAAGGTCTTGAGACACTTTCCCATCATTGCAAGAATACAACACATGTTCCGATGCAAATCCATAGCGGAGTTGATGACATGGCATGCATCTCATCGGTCCATTGATGACACATTGAGGATTCCCGCAGATTGTGCAGCTTGGAAGCACATAGACAATCAGTGGCCGAACTTTGCGAGGGAGCCACGCAACTTACATCTTGGGCTCACCATGGACGGCGTGAATCGTTTCAGAATACGCTCGACATCTTGATCGACATGGCCCATCGTCATGGTGAATTACAATATCCCACCATGGCTAATAATAAAAAAGGGACACCTCATGCTTGCACTACTTGTGCCAGGGAAGTACAAGGTAAAAAATATGGACATGTACATGGCACCTTTGATAGAGGAGTTACAAATATTATGGAGAGGAGTGCGGGTCTCTGATATTTCCAGAGCTCCTAGACATACCAATGATATTTTGGTCAAGGGTATCTTGATGTGGACCATGCATGACTACCCAAGATATGGAGAGTGCGTAGGTACGTGGTTGTGTCTCTACAAGTATAATATAGAAAATCTTATGCCTTTATGACTCTCTTCACATGCATGTCTTATACAAACACATTCATGCATGCATGCAGGACTTGTTACAAGTGTGTACCATGCTTGTCCTGTTTGTGGACTGGGTTTGAAATCGCTTGCACGACACTCCAAACATATGAGGAAAAATGTTTATGAAGGTCATGCTCGATACCTTCCACTGGACCATCTCGCACATGGAGGTCAGCTTGATCCACCACCATCATATTTGAAGGCAAAAGACTGGATTCAAGCTTGGCTGGGTGAATGGAGAGAAACATCCTCCTGGTATGAAGAGGCTATCGATCTTTCACGAGCTTCCTTATTGGGGTCAGTTACAAATCAATCATCTCTTGGATCCCATGCATATCTTCAAGAATGTTGGGGCTACTATTTGGGCACACTTGGTTGGTTCCAAAGACTGGGGAGGAGTGCGAGAAGACTTGTGTGCTATGAATAGGATGTCTCGTTTGTGGCCCCAAGTGCATGCTTTGGGAAAAGTTGTCCTCCTAAAAGCAACGTGGATCCTCTCTACGAGGGAGAAGGTAGCAGTCAAGGTGGACATTGCCTCTTTTCAAACACCAACAGGGTACATGCATTGGTTGAAAGGAGCATTTTCAAAGGACAATAAGCTTAGCGGGCTCAAGTCCCATGATTGGCACAAGGTCTTACAGGTATTCTAAGCTGTAGAATTAGTGTACCGATAATCGTGATGTGTTAGTGCAATTATGATTATGTTATATTGTTGACATGACTTCTTTGTTGCTTTGATAGTTCATCCTCCCAATTACAATAAAAGGGTGCTTACAAGAAGATGTTAGAAATGCTATATTCAAGATCAGTGGTATTGTGAGGTATGCTTACTATCAAATCGCATTGATTACATTTTCTTCAATTTAATCTGATTAATCTGTAGACTGATTATGAAAATATCTTACATGGACATGTGAAATAGGTGGATATCTCAAAAAGAGATCTCCATATTGAGCATTGAGAAGGCTAGGGTGGAATCCATCGAAGTCGTATGCTTGCTTGAGAAGCACTTTCCCTCAAGCATTATGACAACTCAAGTCCACTTGCTTGTGCACATAGTTGATGAGGTGGCTATTGCAGGTACCGTTCATAGTCGATGGATGTTTTTTCTCGAGCAGTTTATGAAAACTTTGAAGGGATTTGTAAGACAAAGAGCAAGACCAGAAGCAAGCATGGCAGAGGGATGGCTTGTGCAAGAGTCATTAGTATATATCACGGAGTTTCTTGCATCCACGGATCCCGATATGCCGCAAGCTTGGCATAACAAGGATGATGATCACATTGTTGGCGAGGTTCCCCAAGGAAAAGGGATTGAAAGAAAGATGAGCGAAGAGCAAATGGAGAAATTCAATAAGTTTTGTATCCTCAATAGTCCTGAGATGCAGAAGTGGATTGAGAGATATGAAGTGGCCAAAGCAGAAAGAATAAATGCAAGGACAAGTTTCAAAGTAATGTACAGGCGATCGCAACCATATCCATAGGATCTGGCTCTTCTCCCCACTCACATGTCACTTGATTGGCTACAACTGGCTCTACATAAAGCCAAACGCGATGGAGAGACAATAAATGAGTGCGAGCGAGAGTTATCATCTTGATGTATGATGCATGTTAGTTTCGTACCTCTTGACATAATTAAGTAATTATTTGGTAATATACACTATAAAATAGATGCATCTTCATTGTTTTAATGATGCTCTTTTACAGTACAAAAAGTATAGTGCATTATGGTCATATGGATGATATTTTTGCATGGAACGCATCGATTCAAAGAGAGTCATGTATGATTGTGGAGTCATGGCTAACTTCACACAAGATAGCCGAGCAAGTGCTTCGGATACAAATCTTCTCTCCTCACAGTTGGATTATTGTGGAACCATACGCGAAATCTATGAAGTTGATTTCAGACAATTTAGTATTTTCATTCTTGATGTAAAATGGTTTAGAACTATTTACAATGGTCCCCATGCGACAGTGAGAAAAGATAGTAGCAGTTTCTTTGCAATAGACTCCACTAAACATTGGACCGATGAAAGTGATACTTTTGTTCTTCCCGAGCACTGTGAGTAGG
Source organism: Dipteris shenzhenensis (assembly GCF_047967505.1). NCBI lineage: Eukaryota > Viridiplantae > Streptophyta > Polypodiopsida > Gleicheniales > Dipteridaceae > Dipteris > Dipteris shenzhenensis. The sequence goes on along the minus strand of NC_141600.1, from coordinate 47,898,070 downwards.
TGCATACTAACGATTTAATTAATCAAAGCTTTCGTTTTTAAAGATCCATTGATACATGTACTTAATCATAATTTCATATATATAATTGACGGCATTTGGCACCCTTCTTCAATATAGGTGGTTTTTCATCCGGATCGTTCTGATCCAAGATGGTGGTACATGATCCAAGTTGCACCATGAAGTAAGCAAATTTTTGAAGATAGAGATGTGGATATGGAGATGCCACTACCAATGTCGGATCAAATTGATCCCGATGAATCTAGCGAAGAAGATGAAGATCACAATATGAGCCAAGAGGAAGATGCGCATAATGACATTGCATGGGAGGAAGATGGAGATCACGATATTGAGGAAGAAGACAATGATCATCAAGAATCACCACACTTTATTAAAGAAGATGATCAAGTACTTTTAGGTGAACGTACGATGCTAGAGTACGATGGTGATATAGGAGATCAACTCAGTATAGAGTTAGAGATAGACTTGTTTGGCGCATTAGATTTGGCTCAAGATGAAACAGTTGATGTAAATACTCTTCATTGATTTTTTTCCATCTCAAACATGGACATGAATATACGAGCTTCAAAGGCTTGATGTACATGCTCTCATACTTTTATTCTCTCAAAAGATCAAACATGTATGAAATTTTAAAAAAATTTGTCATTGGAAAAAACTAACTTTTAAGGCCTATATGAGTAAAAAAGCTCTCTGAAAAACATCGCTATAAAATAGTATCTCAGTGTCGCTATATAGCGACACTTACATTTTCGACAAATGTCGCTATATAGCGACTTTAGAAATCATCACTATATAGTGACGTTTGCCCAAAGTCGCCATATAGCGACACTTTACAGGATGCGCTTCCCATACCGACGATTAGTACCTCGCGCACACTAAACATCGGTACTTAAACATCGCAATAAGATCTGTGTGTAGTAGTGAGTGATCAAGAGTATCATAGTGGCATGCTCACAGGTATTGAGGACATTATAGTAACAGATGTTGATGCAGAAAAGGTTTCTTGTGTTGCAAGTGACTCAAATATACTTACTAGTATAGAAGACTTGTCTTGTGTTGCAAGTCACTCAAACAAGCTCACTGGTATAGAAGACTTGTCCTATGTTGCAGGTGACTCGAATAGGCTCACTGGTATAGAAGACTTATCCTGTGTTGCAAGTGACTTGAACAGGCTCACTCGTATAGAAGACTTGTCATGTGTTGCAAGTGACTCAAACATGCTTACTTATATAGAAGACTTGTCTTGTGTTGAGAATAATAAGATGGGACCACAAAGAAAAATACACTCAAAGATCGATGGGATAAGTGATGCAATAATAGGAATTGATGATATTAGTGACAATGATCATGATGTTACCACTCGAATGCAGGGCAAAGGGGGCAGAGAATCTGAGACTTGTCATGTTGTTTGTAATATTGTTGCTAGCATGCCAGAGAATATAGATGGGAGAATCTTGAGTTACGAAGGAGAAAGAGTTCAACCACAAAATTCAAGGGGCATTGGCAACAAATTGACATCAATGAACATGTCTACCAGATTGCCATTTCCAAGATATTATAAGGCATCAAATAATTATCAAGCCCACATAGCATTTGATTATAGAGATGAAGATTCAAGGGAAATGGATTCGAGGTTTGATGGTCTTACAACTAAAAAACGCAAGACATTATTTACAAAAAGAAAGTATGTGAGTCTGAAGAGGCGAAGAATCATAGCATCAATTCTGGAACCAAAGAGACATGTAATGTTATCCGAGGAGAATATGGAAAGGATGCTTATGCGAGTTTGTTGCAAGAGACTTTGCATTAGAAAAGTTGGGAAAGATGATTGTGCAGCCATACGCCTTGGTATTTGGAGTAAGACAGCGCCTAATAGACATAACTATCTTCTTCAAGAGTTTTTATGCTTTCTTCATTAAGGCACTGATCAAGATTTGAGCATAAGACACTGTAAACCTAGATTAAAACCCATGGTTAATGGGAGACCCATTTGCAATTGAGGATATCAATGGTTAACTGGACTATCACATGGCACATATTGGACCATCTGGGCAGAGGTGAAAGAAAAAGTGGTTCATACAATTCATGGAAATACCTACAAGCTTAAATGCCATGGAAGCACTATAAATGCAACCGCGACATTAAAGCAAGTTCTCAGAGACCATGCATTACCATAGCCTCATCTTCAACAAACAATGCTAGATGGACGTGTCGAATGTCAACAACATCTTCCTTTGGGAATGACTAAGAAGGTCGACCTAGAAACTATCAATAAAACTTTACAAGACAGAGACGAGAGCATGATTTCACGGTCAACCTTGTACAAAATTTGGCATAGAGATTTTCGCCATGTCAAGACACCATCAAAGCAAAGGGTGTCAAAATGTAAGACATGTGATGAATTAAAAAATGCCATTGCACATAGTATATGTGAGCAGCAACAAGGAAGATATATTAAATGGCGATCAATCCATTTACGTCATGTACAGGATGCTCGAAAGTTGTATGCTTCTTGGAGAGAGGAAGCTATTTCACATGTCAATAAGTCCATGTGCATCACCATTGATGGCATGGACCAGAATACAACAACTTTGCCACGATATAGACATATCCCACCTGCATTGGAGGGCAAACATGGACTAAAAACACACTTGTGTGGAGTATTAGTACATGGATACCAAATCTTTTGTGATGTATGGATTGATAGTTTGCATGACCATGATAGTAACCAAGTTGTTCCATCAATCATGTTCAAAAGTAATAAGAAAGGTTAGAGATGCTCGTGGATGTTTACCTGACACATTGCGAATACAAGCTGATAATTGTTGGAGAGAGAATAAAAATAAACATATATTTGCTTTATGCTCTATGTTGGTAGGTTTGAAAATATTTGAAGAAGTGGAAGTTAGCTTTCTTCTTATCGGCCATACATATGAAGACATAGATCAAATCTTCAGTGTTATCTCTGGTGAGTTGAAGTCAATGGATGTTTTGACAATAGAGGATATGCTATTTCAAATTGGGAAAAAAATTGGAGGGTCTCACAAGGAAGAATCAGAAGTGGCTATCTTAGAGAGGATGGTAGATTGGAGAGCATTCATAGAGCCACATTTACAAATTAAACAGGAGATAATGCCCTAATAGGACACACAAATCCACACTACTTTCAGTTTCACATGCATAACAATATTCCAGTGATGCAATGGAAGCACTACTCAGTAGATGGAGATCATTTATGGAGTGAGTCATATGCTTTATTACAACGAATAATTCCATTGGAGGAAACTAGATTTGTTCTTGCAAAAAACAAATCACTTGACATAGATGAAATGAAAGGCTTGAAAGCCTTCATTAAACATCTTCAAAGTATGATGCAAAAATATCCATAGCAATCAACTAAGAATTTGGAGACAATTACATCAACTGAAGCACTTATCCAATCTTTAGAAAGACAAGAAAACTTAATGAGCATTGAATAGTGTGAAAGCTAGGTCACCAAGTTTTCCTTTGGATATAAATATGTTACTAGATATGGAGGAAGCAGAGGAATGACTTTTCCCTTGAAAATATTGTGGCAGGAAGGGAGACAAACCCTTACCAGAGTTTATACCATCTAATGAGATTGAAGAGGGTTTATATGTTGCAGTTTGGGCATCTGATCCAGGTTCAAAGTTGGATGACCAAGGTGGCCCAATTTGGGTTGCAAAGGTTGCTAAGATAGAAAGGGATGACAAGGGAACTCCAGTTATAACATTCACAGCTTTATGGTATGAACCAAAGCCATTGAAAAATCTCCCGAGAAGATATATAATAAAACAACTCTATGAGGGATGCTTGCAAAAGAAACGTGAATGGGTTCCAAATAATGAGGGATTATTAGAGGTGGAAGTTAGTAGCATTATTCATTGCTGGAAATCGAGGACACGAAGTTTTAAAAAGAAGCATGGATATGATGTTGAAAAATGTATCACAATCCCTGATCCAAGTCGTGTCCATATTAAACATCATTTGGCAAGACTTGACCCATCAAGGGCAAATACATTACATGACTCTGATGACTCTGAACGAGATTCAGATGCATAAGATAATGTTTTGGATGCTTTTCTCCATACAAATGGTGTATCTATACACCACCAATAAGATAATGTATTGTATGCTTTATTTTTCAAGAAAAGGGTGTATCTATACACAAATTATATATTGAATTCAACAAACTCTTTTTTTTTTTTTTTATGGTGTATCTATACACTACTTATTTGTTGAATTCAGCAAACTCTTTCATATGGTGTCATATTTTCACTTTATCGGTATAGTGTTAAAATTGAACTCGAGTTAGGAGACTACTGTTATTATTATTATAGTTATTGGATGGAGGCACCATGCACAAGGTTGGGAATTATAGCTTCATTGAGCCATATTTTTTTTTATTAAAGGTCACCACTTAACTTTTTAGCTTAATAAGGCCATATTTGTATATAAGTGACCCATTTAGTGCTCTAAAAAACCCAATTTATGAGCTCACTAAGTGAAGTTGAGTGGAGAGGATATGCTCCAAAAAAAATTCCAAACTAGGAGAGAAAGTCCAAAAATTTTGAATAGTGTGTTGAGTATGACTACGTCATGGCTTTATAGTGGTTGGCCATATCAACACTAATTTAGCATCATACATTAGTTGTATGGTTGGCAACATCAACATCAATTTGAAGCCATATATTACCTAGGGGAGACCAAAGCTTAGGTCCAATTTGCACATGTGAGTACCTTGGTAATAATAGAGAGATATTATCGGAGATAATTTAACCTTCTAGAAATGGTCAAATTCCAACGGATGTCTTAGGTAAACAAAGTGTGTTTAGGAAATTTCGGAGTTTGATTTCTCACTTTGTTAGCCAATTTTGGCCATTGATTCTTGACTTCATATCACCGTCATAGTTTGCATTAAGTTGATTTGACTTGCAAATCAACATGATCAAGAGACAAAGGGTAGGCCAACATAAGGTTTGATTATTTCTAAGAAGAGCCTCACGTGTACAAGGCTTTGAAAAGCAAAGTGTTTCACTATGAGACTCAGCCTTAAGGTGATTGATATTTATAAGGAGAATCCTTGAATGGAGGATGCATTAACAAATTAGCCTCTTTCTAGCTCATTTTATTGTGAGCCTCCTTCCTTGCTGTTTTTTTGGCTTACTGTTTTGGTTGCTTGTGAGCTGCTCCATTTAAGCTCTCTCGAAAACAAACTTTGCTCAAGATCATGGCGATGATTTGCTTGAACAACCGTAGCTCTCTGTTGATCATCTTGTTGCTCAGCTCCTCAGTCGCCATCTCTTTGCATTCCACCACACAAGCTTTCTCTCTCCCTGATGCCGCAACCGGCCTCGCTTATGGTTTCTATAGTTCCTCCTGTCCCACTGCCGACAGCATCGTTCGTTCCACCGTCCGCTCCTTCCTCGCCCCCAACATCTCCCAAGCTGGCTCCGTCCTCCGCCTCCCCTTCCATGACTGCTTTGTCCAGGTACTTTTCCTGGCCTTTGGGTGACGTTGTGGCGCTCAAACATTGAGGGACTGCGGGAGAGTTCATGAGCAGGATGCTGGGCAGTCACTTGATCGAGCTGTGACCCGTCATTATTTTTTTCTGTCCTGTTTTTATCGTTTCGCTAAAAATTCGTCTCTTGTCGCCAGGGATGTGATGCCTCTTTGCTACTTAACGACACCCAGGGCGAGCAGCACGTTCCGCCCAATCTTACGTTGAGGCCGCAGGCTCTGGCCCTGATAGAGCAGATCAAAGAGAATCTCGAAGCTAGCTGCCCCAATACCGTATCCTGCGCGGACATTATCGTTATGGCCGCAAGAGACGCCACACACCTGGTACAGATTCAGATCCCGTGGCGCGTGTTAAACATGTTGCATCTCTCGTGATACAGATCACTGCGAATTCTGAACTAATTGACGATCTTCTCTGTCTGTATTTCCGAAGGCGGGAGGACCTCACTTTGAGATTCCAACAGGTCGTCTAGATAGCCTGGGCTTTGCAAGCTCCCAAACGATCCTTAGCGACTTGGCAGGTCCTGCAGACAACATAACAACACTTGTAGAAAAGTTCGGCAATATAGGCCTAAACAAAACGGATCTGGTATCGCTCTCTGGTAAAAATCCGCTCGCACGAATTTTTCTCCAGGAATTTTGCTGTTTCTGTATGCCATAGCAACACTGTGTACTAGTGGGACGTGGTTGTTGGGACCGAGACGATCATCACCTGTGGAGGAGTTTCTTCACGGCGGTCTCTTATTTGTATCTAGTGCTACGGTGATGCACTTAATTTTAGTAATGATGTTTTCCGTGACACAGGAGCTCACACAATCGGTCTAGACGGTGATGCCCTTAATTTTAGTAATGATGTGTTCCGTGAACGCAGGAGCTCACACAATCGGTCTAGCACACTGTGCTGCGTTTAACAACACCATCTTGCCAACGGTGCAATCGGGAGTGGATGCCTCGTTCGCTCAGAAACTGCTGCAAGTATGTCCGAACAGCGAGAGCAACCAAGACACCGTGCAGGATATGGTCACACCAAACTTTTTCGACAACCAGTATTACAAAAACATGCTCAACGGGGACGTTCTCTTCGACTCCGACCGGGCGCTGCTGAAGGACGAAACAACCGCAGCCGTTGTTGCAGCCTTGGCAGCAAGCGAGCAAGAATTCTTCCAGCAATTCGCGTGCTCTTTCATTAAGATGAGCATGGTAGGGGTGAAGACTGCAGCCACAGGCAACGGGAACGTACGCAAGATCTGCTCGATTCTGAATGCTGGCGCCAATCAAACGGTGAGCGGTGTGAGCGCCGTGGCGTATGCCTCGCATGGGGATATGTTGTATGAAAGGCCTTGACCAGCAGCAGCAGCAGAGCAGCCGACCATGGCCATAGCTACATATATCTAATCTACGTACATGACTGCGCACGTTACATTGCTTCTGAGGTTGAAAGCTGCAAATTTGGGTTGTTTCTCGCTTACTCACAATGTAGACTTGCTCTGCAATGTTTGAGCAGCAAGAATGGCCACTCCATCTTGCAGAAGTTGACACTGCGTAATGACGCGCAATTGCCTTGATACAAATATTCTTTGTTTGTAACTTTGTCTCTCTGTCTCTGTCCTTTTTCTTTGTAGCCACGGGAATAAAATGGAAAATTTGGTCGAGACAAACTCTATATTATCTTGAAGAACCTTGATGCGTCTAAAAACGTACATATCAATGGATTTCAAAGATAACGAAGAAATGAAGTGGGATCGGATGATATGCGACCGCGGACCTTAAAGCTGGTGGAAAAGCGGCTAGATTGATACAAATTAACATTTTCTCGTTGACAAAGCCAAAACCTCCATGAGATGCAAAAGCAAAGAAAGAAGTCACTATTGGCCATATCCAACGACTCTAGATCTTTGGCTACATGCGAATAAATTGGTGCCAAACAGCGACAACAGGCGAAGAAATTGGTGCCAAAGGAGTTAGGACCACATTTGTTTGCCAAAAGAGATTACGTTCTCGCCTACCACAATATTTAAACGGCTCTACCTCTTTAAGACCCACATGAGAAGAAATTGGTGCCAAAAGAATTAGGGCCATGTATGTTGCTTCTATTAGGTGTGAATCTTGTAGCAATTAAGTGTTGCGATAGTTGTTGTTGATTTGATGGGAAGTTTGTTTTTCATTTCATATTAATCTTTACCATATTCTTGATATTTGTTTGTTGATGCTTTCATGTTGATGGGAAGTTTGTTTTTCATTTCATATTAATCTTTACCATATTTTGTTGCAGAGTTTGGTTATACCTCTTTGGTGTTGAAAGTTGGATGGTAGGAGTTCAAGTGGATTTCAATCTATTTTATTTTGTTTTGAATAATGATACCACATGTAGTTTATAGGTTATGAAGATGGGGACATGGTGAGTTTAATAGGCTTCGGTTGCACATATGTGACTACTTTTTGTAGACGCATTTGTCCATGTTTGATCAATCAGGAATTTGTAAATTGTAGCTAGCCGGGGTTGTGTTTTCTAGACATAGCTGATTTTTTTCCATGATCTTTGCCCATTGTGCAATCTTTGGAAATCTTGTAGCTTGAGTATCCAATTAGGAACGTTGGATAATGTGTGGGTCTTTGGTATAATTTATGTTGAATATATTGTAATAATGTCGAAATGACATGCTTTGGTACAATATGTTGCTTTGATGCATATTGATTATCTTGAATATGGTTGGAAATTTTGGCCCATTTTTTGTGAGTACCTTAACTCCATTTATGAGCTAGGCAAAGCTGAGTCTCAGTTTGGTCCTGGAGAATACTAGGGTTCCCATCTTATCAAATGAGGTTATTGTGGAAAACAGTATTGAGTCGATATACGTAGTGTCTATATTTCTGGTTTCTTCAAAGCAAAGTAGGTCTAATGTTGGAGGTCGTAATTGCTATTTATTTTGGTAAGGTGGAAGTGTAATGATTGCATGTTTGTGAGGTGTGAGTTGGGGCCATTTTTCCAACCATCGTATGTTGAATTGCTAATTAAGCTATTGAGGTTATGACCCTATCCATTAGTGATTATTTTTTAATGATTTGGCAATGTAGAAATTTCTTTACTGCATACCCTTGCAAGTAATGTGTATGTAGTGGTCTTCCAATTGAACATCTCTCTTAATCAATTAAAAAAGGTAATTGAAAGTGGCATCTAGGGTTATAGAATCTAGGTAGTACGCTAATAGGATGACTTGACTCTGTTTGATAGCAAACATCAACAACTTGTTTTATGGCTTGATGTCTATGTTGATGCTACCAAGTGGAGCAGTTGCAGAAGAAGATGCTCTCTTAGGCTCCTCATTGGGATCCTCCTCAAATTGAGAGGATCTTATGACTACACTAGGGGCTGCATCTCTCTCAATCATTCAAAAAAGGGCACTGAAAGTGACATGTATGTACACAATGGCTTATTCTACTGACTGTCATCATATGTCATCTAGCTAACATGGAAATACGATTTGGACATTGTTTAAGTTCAAAGCAACATTTGTGATGTCTCCTTTAAAGTATTGGCCAAAGTGCAAGTGTTATCGAATTTGGGCACACAGTATGTGGTGAAATTAGCCTTTCAAGCTTTGATAGTATCTGTATTTGATGGATTGGCTCATTTAGTTCCACATGCTTTTGAGATACTAAGATAGTAAGAGCATATAGTATTGCTACTTGTTCCTTGTTTTGATTTGGTGTTTGCAGTAAGAGCATATAGTATTGCTACTCGTTCCTCTGCAAGCTTGATCTTTGCCTACAAATTCAAATAAGGTCTCATTGGTGCATTTGTAGACCCTTCTTCTTTTGCCAAGGCAATCGTAGGAGGTCGTCATTGGTGCATTTGTAGACCCTTCTTCTATAGACCCTTCTTCTTTTGCATTTATGTACCAAGAAAATGTTTTTTCTTGTGCAACCAAGAAAAATGCAATTGACAATATGGCCCTTGAGAGGTCGTCTTTAGGAGCAAGGGACATATCGACATGCCATTTCTGTCCAGTGGCATCCTAGATATTGTATAATGCATGTCGATATGGCCCTTGCCCCTAGAGGGGACCCCTCAAAGGCCATATCTTCCATTGCATTTTTAGAAAGTTTAATAGTATTTTTCTAGATGTATGTCCATGTAACCACAATGGTGGATCGTTGGAGTTATTTTAGCATTATTTTGGTCATAAACCAAGGAAATTGTAGTCCTTCTTACTAGCATTTTAGTCCTCGTTTGCAGTAAATATAAATGAGGGAAAAAGTACAATTTATTGAGTGAAAATTGAGCAAAAGAGATTACAATGTACATCTATGTCCAATAACAAGTTATCTAAAAAATTAACAACTTATACCGAGCAAAAATTGAACAGAGGATCTTACATTTATAAAAACTCGGCAATTGCTAAGACCCTTTAAGGCCAAAAGATTACAGCTAGTGACCATAACTATTCAAACATAAAAGTTAATGACATTGCATACTGAGAGCCTCAAATTGAACAAAAAGAAATCACATAAATGTAATAAAAACTTAGCAATTACTGAGAGCCTTAGATACCCATTACATCCAGTAACCCAAAAGATTGTTGAGAGTCTTAGAGGCCAAAAGATTACATCCAACCATTGCTAAGAGCCTTGTTTGAGCAAGAGGGAATTTGTACGACTCAGTTTTCCGCCATTCTAGCTTGTTGCATTAAAATTTTTTAGGGAGCCAAAGGGATACGATGGAGAGGCCGAAGACCATGCGCATTGCCAGGACTCAGATTATTGGCCCCCCCAACAAGTCGAGAGTACTCTGCTTTGAAAATACTGAGGCCTTCGTCGACATCTAGGGGGAACCCATAAAATATAGCCATAAAGAGGGCCTCTATGAGCATGCCATCTAAGGTGGTGACATGTAGATGTGTGGGGAATCGACTGTGGGAATGAAGGGTCTCCACTAGTGCTAGCATTTCTACTCCAGGTGAGTGCAACACAATCACCTTATATGAGAAGGCAGAGAACATTGGGACCACAGAGCATCAAGGGGGGATAGTAGTATGCATGGTGAAGATGAGTGGGTGAGCAATAGATGAGCAGCGGAGCAGATGAGTGATGAGAGATGGAGGAGGGAGCGTGGAGAAAAGTACTAGACTAGGGATGGAAAATATATGGAGGAGGGGTGTGGAGCAAAGTAGCAGAGCATGTGGAGAATAGTAGAAGAGTGTGTGGAGCAACGTAGTAAAATGCCTAATGCCATGGATGTTATATATATTATTAATTTTGAGCCACCGTGGTGGCTGAAGCCAAGGGTTCCATCCATATTAATTGCAGGCCACCGTGGTGGAATCTTAGTCACCACCCCAGATGGGTTGGTAATCATGAAGTAGACACCATGTGGTGGGTGAGCAGGCCACTTTGGTGGCTGGTAATTTACTGCTAGCTTGGTGGAATCTTAGCCACGATAGACGTGGTTGATGAGAGCCACCACCACCAAGCAGTAATTCCCACAAAGGTAAATCATGAATCTCTCAGTTAGCATGCATGCTTGCAGGCCTCCAACATCGACGGCTAATCTATGCCGGTGCACTCCCGACTCGACTCACCTAGAGCGATGCAACGCATAGCAAAGCACAACGATGCCTTGACAAAATCTTTGTAGATTTCAGTGAATCTTATTAGATTTCGATCACCACACCACAAGGTGACACATGGCCCGTGTGCCACATCACCTTATCTATCACATGGTAGATAAGATGTCTCTCCTATTGACATGTGGCAATGCCAGCTCAAGCCACGTGGAACATACTAACCACCCTGCCACATCATTGTAATCACGTCAGCAAGCCATGTTAGTAGGGACATGTCACCTGCCACATCACCCTACCAGCTCATCTGCAAGATCACCATAGCCACATCAGCATAGCCATGTCATCTATCATATCACCTGTGCCATGTCATCACTGCCATGTCATCAATAACACATCTACCATGTCATTACTACCACATCAATAGGCCACGTCATCTACCACATCACATCCTCAGTGCCACATCATCACTACCATGTCAGCATTGCCACATCATCTACTGACATCATCATCTGTGCCACCTCAACAGTGCCACCTCTACTGTCCAGTCAGCACTGTCCAGTCAGTGTCCAGTCAGCACTGACCTCTGTAAGCAAACACAGTGCTCCACAATCACTGCATCTGACCACTCTTTCAACCTCAGCACATGGCTCTACTGCCACACCTCTTGCTAGGCATAGTGCCACATCATCATTGCATGTGACCCAAAGTGGCACATCATCATTGAGCACCATTTGCACTCCTTTTGCCCCTCCACCTAGATCAAGTCATATCTCTTGATCTAGGAAGAATTTGAGGGCGCTCCAAAAGGGAAAGTCGCTCGTTTTTTCGTGCTCTATATTTCGGCACAAGTTACACTCACATTTAAGCCTCGCCAACAAAACAACTTCCTTCATGCACATTTACCTCTACATCGACGCATCTGACCTAGCACTTAAAAAGAACAAAAGAAAAGGAATTATTTGATGTTCTTTCATCGATCGACGGTTGGTATAGATCTAGATCAGAGTAGACTAGATTGCCATAGAGGGGACGCTTTGAATTTCCCCAAGTTGCCAATATAAGCCATGCTTGAAATTCCCGATTAGTACCTACTCAGAGTGAGTCCATATGCTTACATACGATTTCACATCATTACATTACTTGAAACTTTATGTTCATCAGTTCAGTGAGTAGACTTTAGAGAGTACAGAGGCATTGCAAATTGTTTCAGTGGGCAGATAGCACTTGATTTCACACACACATGCCACCATTGTAAAGCCTGTTCGGCTATCTCATGGCATTGTGCACATCATTTCATCCTTGTGAAGCCTCTTGGCTATTCCTGGCATCATTGCCACAAGCCTTGTAATATAGATTTGATTTTATATATTGCAGCTCTATCTTCACCGACGGTTCAGATATTTCACTTGCCACAGTCAGTGTATTTGCAGTTGATTCATACAGAGATTTTTATGACACTTTTGAGTACATTTCTTGCACCATGTCTACGACTAGCAACCTCAATCTGGAGGCATCTGCTAAGTTAGACAACTTCAATTACGGTACATGGAAAGACCGAATGGAAACCATTCTTGTACTTCAGGACAAATGGGAGTATGTTGATGGGTCTACACCTAGACCATTGGCTGATCCAGCCACAAGTAGCTCTATTCCATTTGTTGTCACAGCACCAACAACAGGATCTACAATGGGATCTACATCTACACAAATAGTTTTTGCACCAGTAGTAGATCCTGCCATTACTCGAGCTCAAGTAGAATGGGATAAGAAAGACAGTACACTCTGATTAAGTAGAATGTGCAAGATGTCATGCTAGGACAGCTCACCACAGTCAAGACATCGAAAGAAGCATGGGATATGTTTGCAGCTCTCTATGAGTCCAAGAACACATCCAAGATTGTCACCTTGAGAAGCCGAATCAACCAGAGTTTTTGCAACAGTAGCGAAATAGGTCATGCTTATGTACTCCGCATAAAAGACTACAACAATCAACTTGCAGCAGTAGGAGACACTATGAACCCCACAGAAATGGTTCAAGTCATTCTGAATGGACTAGCAGAGGGATACAAGAATCCTCCAAGAATCTAGTCCAGAGTATTACCATCCAACGGAAAATTCTAACACTCGAAGAAATTCAGTCAGTTCTACTTGGTGAAGAACTCAAAACTCAAGCTATCCAAGCATGAAAAGGTCATTCTAATGTTCAAGCATTCACATCTTGAGACAGAAGCAGAGGCACAGGTAGATCATATCAGAAAAGTGGTCATCATTAACAAAATTAAAGTCAGCATCAACATCAGCATCATCATCATCCTCAGCAACATCAGAATCAGTAAAGAGGAAATCATTCCAACCGAGGAAGATTTCAAGGATGAGGGAATTCATCCACCAATGTGTTAAACATTCAGTGCAACTACTATCACAAGTTCAGACATTATGAAAGAGATTGCCACAAGAAGCAGTACGACCAAGGTGGTTAATCCAACAGTAATCTAGGGAATCCCCGAGGCTGAGGAAATCATTGTGGTGGACATTCTAGTCATAGTCATTTTGCAAATGAACATGGAAATATGTTTCTTGCAAGTGAGGAAACGCATCAGACTGATACACTGTACCCAGACATTGATTACAATCCCAAAGAGGATTTCAACTATCAAGTCGACCAAGTGGAACAGGATCCTTGGTACATTGATAGCGGTGCATCATCTCACATGACAAATCATCAAGAATGGTTCACAGAAATGAAGCCATTAGAAGGACAGAAAAATGTCATCTACACAGCAGACAATACACCGAATGCACTTCAAGGAACATGTGTTATCCCTATGAAAAATCTCACTGGTATGAAAGGATTAGTGAAAGATGTACTCTATGTTTCGAAGCTTAGCAAGAACCTCTTGTCAGTAGGTCAAATGATAGAACACAATTATAGAGTCATCTTCGATGGTGATGAATGCACTATCAGAGACAAATCCAAAAGATGTCAGCTAGTAGCGAAAGGTGTCAAGGAAGGACGCTTATACAAAATACTAGCTACAGTACCAGATAAGCATTCCATGTCAGCTCAATCACAACAAATGCCACTATCTGGAAAATGGAAGAAGAGATATGGTCATGTCAATTTCAAGTACTTGTTAGATCTCAAGAATCAGAATATGGCAATTGGGATTCCGAAGCTACAGTTTCTTGGAAAAGTTTGTGAAGCATGCTGCTTCAGCAAACAAAAGTGAACCAACTTTGGCAGAACTACCTCTCATGCATGAGGTATTCTTGATTTGATACATACAGATGTATGGGGTTATGCCCAGACCCGCAGCATCAATGGTTCACTTTATTACTTGACTTACATCGACAACTACAGCAGATATTGTTGGGTCTACTTTCTGAAAGAGAAATCTGAAGTGTTTTCCAAATTTCAAGAATTCAAAGCCATGGTAGAAAACCAAACAGGTAGAAAGATCAAAGTCATGAGATTAGACAGAGGAGGTGAATACATGTATTTAGCATTCATGAACTTTTGCAGAAATCATGGCAATCGAAGACAATTCACATGTGTAGATACTCCTCAGCAGAATGCAAGAGCTGAAAGGAAGAATGGGACTTTAGCGGACAGTGCTAGAGAAATGCTTAGTGAAAAGCATCTTCCGAATCAGTATTGGGTAGAAGCAATAGCCACGACAAACCTCCTACAAACTATTTGCTTAATCGACTTCCTACCGAACCGATACAAGGTATGACTCCTTATGAAGCATTCACTGGTTGGACACAAGCCACACATTGGGCATCTCTGCATATTTGGTTGCATAGCATATGCCCACATACATGATGATCATCGCAGGAAATTGGATGCGAAGTCATGCAAATGCATCATGGTTGGCTACAGTGAAGAAAGCAAAGCATACAAATTGTATGATCCCATCAACCGCAAGGTCATTATCTCTAGAGATGTAATCTTTGATGAGGAATTAGAATGGAAAACCCCACCTACACAAGAGATGGAAGCATCGACTTCACAGTCATCTACTGAACAGGTTGATGAAGAAGAGCAAGAATTGCCAGCATCTTGAGGGAAGGTGTTGAGAGTTCATGCTCAACATCATGTGATCACATGTGCATAGCACCATCATGTGATCATATGTGCATAGCACTAATCTTATAGAGTGCTATAAAGGAAAGGGTTAGATCCCCTAACCCTAACCCTAAATAGGTTTGTATATATTCTATTTTTTCAACTAAATCTAGTGTACAGGTAGTCATTTGTGGTGTGCTCTCTAGCTGTGCCCTCTCTCCTCATCTCCACTCTTCTCCTCTCCCCTCTTCATATTTTGTCAACTCCTATTATGTGATTCCTTATTTCTTCAAAGAGGATGGGTGCCTAATGGGGCCTAGATTTGAAGCTTTTTTATGTGTCTAAGTAGTGCAATTTTGAATGATTACATGGTTGCATGTATGTGTAGAACTAACCTTTTATGCTTTTGAATAAATTTTCGTATCCTATACTATTTAGGATGCATGCTTCTAGCATTGAAATGATTTAAAAACCTCATTCAAAATGTTCATTCCTTATTACTTTAGTCTCATATTCAACTTTTCAATGTGTACTATTGGTTGGAGACCAATTTTATCAAATTCCATTCGATAATGCATAAGTTATGGATAGGCAAGTTACCAATATACAATCAATGTGGCTGCACTCAAGCTTGCAGTGACCCTTTTAATAACTATTTATTAGTATTAATAACTATTTCAATTACATCAACTAATGAATAATCTTAGTTTAGAGTTGTCAAATTACTTTAAAAACCTAATCCATCTACTTTTAAAAATTAATTCTAAAAATAATAGAGTAAAAACCAACAAAATTCAACATAATGATAACTATATGTATATGATACAAGCCATTATAAAGTGAGCCCCATAATTTGCATATGATACTTTTTGGCGTTTGAAGCTTTGTTAGTAGACCTTTTGGAATCCCTTTTGTTTTTTATAAGACTCAAACAATGATTCATATAGAGAGCACACAATGGTACCATGTGTGTGTGTGTGTGTGTGCATGCGCACGCACATGCGCATGCACCCATGGGTGTGCGCATGATACTGTGCTCCCACCATGCAGTAATATTATACAACATGATAAATTTTGAAATATCATGTGATAAATTCAAATAATTATATGCAATATTTATATTTCGTGCATGGTAATTAGTTGTAATTGGTAATCCATTGTAAATCATCCTTTTTTTAAAATCAAACCTAGACCAATTTTTTAAATGAATCAATTTAAATTTCCACAAATCCTTGTAGTCATACATTAATTTTCCTAGAGGAAATTCATCATTAAGGAGCGCTCCCAAAATGATATGGTAACATGTCTATATGTCATGTGTCATCTTCAAAGAAGAGAAGAATAAAGTATGAACCTCATTTCTTAAGTCATCTGATAGGGGCATATCATCCTTTGAGACCGTAGAAAGGTGTTAATAATATACCAAAAAGTGGATTTGAAGAGCAAAGTTTTAACTTCAACATTAATGATAATTTCAATGTCCTTTGACTCATAAGTAGACTGTGAAAGTTTAATGGGTAGAATTAAATCTCTTTATACATTATATTTTATTTAGTGGATCACAAAAGGGGGATGTTCAGTCTCATAGACCTTCATGGTCTCTTGAAGACTTTAAAAAACTTTCTTTCTTTCTTTCTTTCAGGCATCAGCATCCTCGAGGTATGTGTTATGTGCAACTTGAATTATAGTAGATGTGACATATTTAACATGGCATGTAGTAGTAATGTAGACTTTGGGAATATAACTAATAATGAGGTACCATTTGATGATTGATTGATTGATTGATTGAGAGAGAGAGAGAGAAGATTAGAACTCGTCATGACCATGATTTTCAATAAGCATATTTAAAACTTAAGTGGACGGTTCAAATATCTATCAATGATTTAAAGTTTTGGGGAAACAAAGGGCCCTGGGGCACAAACATTCTACCACACTCGCTTGGCGAGCAACTTTAAAGATGAATATCACATAAGGTTCCTACAAGTACATGTGCATGACTATAATTTTCTTAAAACATTAAAAGCAAAGGCTTTTGTAACTAAAGTAATGGGAGGAAATATCCATCAATTAAGAGGACCCCCAACAAGAGAAAATGCCTATTAAATAATTAGTTGAGGGAGGGGGAATCACAAAAACTAACGTTTAAGCTAAGGTTGATACGACAACCGATCGATGTGATATAAGAAGGTGGTGTATGAGTGGCGGTGGCATATTGGAGAAGTGGGTGGGTGGAGGTGGCATATTGGGGAATCTTTGGGTTGTGCTTCTAGTTGCTTCTAGAATTCGTAGCTTTCTGCCCCTTTTGATTGCTTCCAGGTAGTGACAAGAGGCAGAGGGGAGGAGAAGGCCTAGCGATGGAGGGGAGGAGAGGTAGAGAGGAGCAATAGAGAGGAGATGGCTCAGCATCGGGTAGGAGGTAGGAGAGCAGCATAGACATATGCAAATTAATGCTTAACTGAGAATGAATGAGGGGGGGAGGACCGATACACTAATTAATTAATTGATTTAGGCAAAGGAGTGATTAGGAGTAATCATAATGAGAATATCATATGAATATTCATCAATGAATAAAAGTAAGTTTGGGTGTACAAAGATTATACTATATTGGCTTGGCCAACAACTTTGACGATGAATATCAGATAAAATTCTATGAGATATGAATACCTATGAAAAATATGGAATCTTTGCAAAGGATTAAGTAGGAGATCACTTGCATTCTTGAGAAAGGGCATTTATATGGGGGTGTACTATTAAGAAATCCTTGATACAACGTGCATTCAAGGGGTATTTTAAAGACTGCTTCTCTATGGATTCTCAGGGAGTTCACCTCCAAATATTTTAGTGTATCATGTGCATTGAAAAGGAGGCATATTTTAATCCCACTTTTGAGAAAAATTTAATAGGTTTACAATAACAAGAAGGGTTTTTAATTCAACCTTAGGGAAAATTCCGTTAGTTCATAAGTAAAGAGGGGTGATTTTATTGGTGGGGGAAATTTTAGCTGATGGGTTTTTTAAATACCCCTTGAACGCATGTGATACCTAGGATTTCTTAGTATTGCATCCCCCTGAGTATGGATTTTGTACAAATAGAACAACCCCTTTCTCTATATAGAATTTTTTTTTTCAATTAAGAAACCTATACTTAAATTTGAGTTAAATTTTTGAACTTAAAACCTTCCATTTGAACACACATAGTATACTAAAGATTATTGGGTGAACCCCTTAAGGGTAATTAATTGAGAGATTATATATATGCATCTTAATGAGATCTTAATAATGGGATTTATTCACTAATTATTTGAGTTTGTGAAGGTTCTTAATAAAATCCCTATCTAGAATGTGGCGACTTACACTTGATGCAAGGAATAGACATGCTAGATAGATGGTCCTTTGAATAGTGAGCCCCCTAAGTGTGCACATTAATAGGAAAGGAGGGTCTTGAGGAAAAAGTGAGAGTTGAAGGTGTCAATGATATAAATTTAAGATGTTAAAGGGGCAGCAAGTATTCAAGGACATACATACATAAATATGTATGTATGTAATGTACACACACACACACACACATGATATGTGTGTGTGTGTGTGTGTGTGTGGGCTTAATACAATAATTTTTCCATGAAGAGGATTACTAAGAGATTGTGCACTGCATTTCAAATGAAGATAATACGCCATCATGTTGAGGTTTGGATGAGAGCATGACTACAAGTAACACACTATTCAAAAATTTTGGACTTGTGTAAAGCCCAATTTGAGAAATGGACTAACAAACAGTCCAAAATTTTTGAATATACTAGTAATGTTGTTTTTTGAACTAGATTTGACAACTCCAATTAAAAGATTTGGTGATTAAGTACTAAGAACATCAATGCATAACCAAATCTCTTATAGAGGTGATCTACATAAAAATCTTCATAACTCGGGGGGGTCACTATGTATAAACCCTCTATATCACGTGCGTTCAAGGCCTATATTTAAAGTCCCTTATCTGTAAAAAATTTCATTAATAAAATGTACCCCTTTTCTATACAAATCTGTAAATTTTTTCCAAAACTATTTTAAATAGTCCCTTATGTATATTTATTTCTGTAAATTTTAGAAAAAAAAAATCGTTTTGTTGAACTCACGTGATAGGGTTACATATGATGAGTGACCCCCCCGAGCTTCATAACTTCTTATGAATTGAGCTACTATCACCTAAGAACATCAATAGATGACCAATTCTCTTAGAAAGGTGGTGTAAATAAACACCTTTATGTATAAGTAGTGTGCACACACCTTTATGACCATTTCTTTTAGAAAGGTGGTGTACATAAACCCCTTAGAAAGGTAGTGTACATAGATCCTTTTATGTGTACGTGGTGTACATATACACCTCACTTGGTATTACTAGGTTCTTCACTAGTAGGCTCCTCTGGAGTCTATAAAGTCATGGTTGAAGAACCATCTATGCCTCCTGGTAACTCCTCCTGGTCATGCTTTGCCTCATCCATACCTTCTTTGGGTAAGGCTTCCTTGCTTGATCCACTTGCATGTCCTTCACCCAAGATCAAAGGTGCCTTCCTCACTTTCAATTTCAAGGGAAGTTCTTCCACCTCTTTAGCCTTACCTTTTCCTATGACATGCTATACTACTACTTCTTGCTGCCACAAGCCTTCCTGTATGATGAGTGGAACCTCCTTGACTGATAATTGATCACCCTTATTCTTTGTGCGAATTTCTTCTTGGCGTAAGTCATCAGATGTAGAGCTTTCATCCTCATCATCACTTGAGCTAGAATCATCACCCTCAGACTCACTACCCTCGTCTTTGACATTTTCCTCACTACCCTCTTCTTTGACATTTTCGGGAAGTAGCAAGCTAAGGGTGTCCACTTTTTGTTCACTCCCCAATCCTTAGGAGGTGGAAAAACAAGCTTTTTAGCAGACAAAAATGCAAATCTCACCTACTTCCCTATGGATCTAGTCTTTGAAGTCTTCTAACACAACATCACACTTGCTATTGTGCACACAATCATATAGTCTGATCAAAAATTCGATGCACACACAAAAAATTTATTTGTGTCACACGGCATGGTTCCAGGGTGGTCACACGTTTGTCACGAACAGAGAGTGTCATATTAAATTCTAAATTTCTCACTCATTTTAGATTAAATGTTATTGAAACTTTGTAAGTGGTCTCTTTGCATTATGTAGAGCTTAACTTGATTTATTGGTAATTTTTTGAATGATTTATCTAATTATAAATAATTATTTATAATAAATAAAGTCATAAAATACATGCATTTTAGTAGCACACCACATTTTTTTTGTATTTTGAATAATTAAGCAAATCCAATTGGTGGAAGGTTAGTAGGCACATAAGGGTGTGTGGTTGAATCATCAAATCCCAAATCCAACGGTTAGATTTAGGAAGATTGAAGTTTAATTTTTACTTTTACTCTTTAGAGGATCAACAAAGAATATTAAAAATAAATCTAGTAATTCTCAAACATAACCAAACATTTCAAAAATGTCAATATTTTTAGTCCTCTGCATGATGAATAAGAGGAAAAAATTTTGGTTAAATTTGAGTAAGGGAAACGTACGATATGGCCTCCAACAATTAAATCTCCCTTTTGTGGGCGAAAAAGGGCCACCCAAGCCTAATACCAAGACAAGGTAGGCTTGGTATTAGGCTTGGTGAGGTAGGCTAGGAGCATCACCGACCCTAGTGGCAAGCCTTTGGAGTCTGCATGCTACCCATGTGGAAGGCTGAGTCATCAAAACCATGCCACGTTGTTAGACCACGTGGTGCCATCTCATCAAGGAGATGTGACATCACTCCTTGCCATGTCACCTTACATTGCCACACGTGCTGCCACATGTGCCACCTCATCATTCCACATCATGAGCCATGTGATCACACAATGCCACCTTGGCATACCTCCTCAACCTTGCCACGTCACCAATCCCTCCACGTCAATTTGCCATGTCAATCTACCACCTCATGAATGCCAACTCATCATGCCACATCACCTTTCAATGTCATGGAAGAGACTATGTTACCACATCATGACCATGCAGGAAGAGACTATATTACCACATCATGACCATGCATGGTGCCACATCAGCCAGATGTATACACATGACGATGTGCGAGGCATACAATACCTCGATCGAGGTATATGAGGCATACAATACCTCCATCGAGGTATGTGACCGAGGACACCTAGGGATACCTCGATCGAGGTTCATACATGCGTAATGCACTGAATACCTCGATCGAGGTATAAGGTCTGATCGAGGTATATGATCGGGGCTCTGGGCATAGCAGACCTCTCCACCAAAACTTAGCCAATTAGTATCAATCTTAGCACCAAAACTTAGCCAATTAGTTTCAATCTTAGCACCTCTCCACCAATAATAATGAAGAGCAATCTAAGAGCAATCTAGTGGATGAGTTGAGGCTCTCTATAAGACACCACGTTTTGGTTCATTTCACCCATTCTTAGCCATTCTTGCCTTCTCATCACTTTGTCACACCTTCCATCCTACTTTCATTGAGAATGGGTTCTCAAAGCCGTAGAGCTAGTAGACGTGAAAGATGTAGGAACCCCCCCCCAAATCTCATTGACGAGGAGCGCAAGCAGAAGGCTCGTGAGCGCAAGAGAGCCTCTAGAGCTCAAGCTCGCGCTACCACCACTGATCCACCTCCAGCTCTACCTCTACATCCCACCTCCACCCCCACCTCCACCCCCACCCCCACCTCCACCATTGTCCCCCCATCCTCATCCGCTCCCCTACCTCTAGCCTCCGCCCTTCCCCTAGCCACCTACATTTTGGCCTCCACCTCTACCTCTTCCCCCTCCACCCTCCCCCCTCCCCCTCCCCCTCCCCCCGCTCCGCTTGGCGCCTCCCTTCCCCCGTCCACCCTACCATCTCCCATTGATCCCCTTGCCCCACCTTGCAGCAGCAGTGTTGCTTCATGACGTGACTTGCTGAAGTCCACTATCCGTCATCGTACTAGCAAGATTGTGCAGTCTTTTTTTTGTGACCTCACGCCAGCTTCGCAGTCTTCTCTTCTCACATCCCTGATTGATCACCCTAACTTGGTAGAGTGTAGGAGGCTTGTTGGTCTTGGTGCACGTAGAGATAGGGTTGTATCTAGCGAGGTCCTTAGCAGTGTTCGACGTTCCTATGCTTCTATTAAGCATAGGAACTCCAGTGATGCCTTGGTAGCACATCCTGCTATTGTGGCTGCCATTAGTAGACCTCATATGATAGGCCATGTGCGTACCGCTTCACGTCTTCTTCAAATTGCACCGCGCACATTGCAAGCAGGCATCATTAGGAGGCAGAGTCTAGAGGATAGTGAGACTGATGCTCTTTGGGCTTCGAGTAGTCGTGCACCTCGCATAGATCGATTGTTGGATGACTCCACTAGGTCCTTCATACAACAGTTTTGGGAGGAGCATTGCAGAGCATCCCCGGTGTTCAAGAAGGCATTGTGGAAGAGGGTGTCACGCGGTGTGTACATTGAGCATGGTGCATGTTTTTTGGAGTGTACCCAGACTGAGTTGTACACTTAGTTTGTAGAGGCGCACCCGGAGTTCAAGATTGGACAGAGGTCATTTGAGCGATGCAGGCCATGGTTTGTGCGATGCTCTCAGGAGCGTGACACATGCTGTTGTCGCTACCATGTGGATTTTGGATTGATGTATGACGTATTCCGTTCCCTTGATGGTCATAGGGGAGTGGTTCCTACTAGCCCTCGCGACTTCATTCATTCCATATTGTGTACACGAGATGGTGATGCTTTATTCCACTCCCTTGATTGTGTGGAAGGCACGTGTACTTTGTGTGGTGACTTTGCTAGAGTGCCACGAGTTGCACTAGATACTTGTGATGTGCAGATGGTTCGTTGGCAGTAGTATGAGTACTGTACCTTTACATTAGATGGTGGTGCACAGTCCAAGAGGTTGCAGCTTGTGGGGAAGGAGACACCACGTGTTGTATTCATTGATAGTTTTCGAGGGAAGCTGTACTGCTACATATGCCACTCGCACACTGCGAAATGGGAGGATCGTCAGTTTCGTGCATGTTTGAGGACATTTCCTACAGGGGTGGTTGTCTCAGTGGTGGACTTTGCGGAGAATTACACCTTTACACCACAGCATGAGATCCAATCGGAGTATTATTTCTCTGAACAGGTGACGTGTGATTGAGTGTTGATTTTTTCCCCGCCTCATTATATTGAATTATTTCAATAGTCATATTTTTTTTCAATGCCATATTCTCGCCATATTGCAGGTTGCTATATTTGTGCACATTAGCTATCGTCATGCACAGGCTCATGTGGATGGCATTGATAGCACCATGGACTCACGCGTCATTGTGCGAGAGTATCACTTCTACATTAGTGATGATCGATTGCATGATGCCCATTTTGTGCAGCATTGCTTCACTTTGCATGATAGTTTCTTGAGGGATCATGGTTTCACATGGCAGCGGTGCTGGATCTGGTCAGACGGTTGCGGTGGTCAGTTCAAATCCGCTAGACAGTTTTATTGGTTCTGCAGATGGCACCGTGAGGTAGGCATTCCGATTACATGGAGCTACTTCGAGATAGGGCACGGTAAGGGAGAGCACGATGGTGCAGGTGCTTGCGAGAAGCGTGCTTTGCGTCGATACCAGTTGCGTCACAGTGCCGATCGCTTCAAGGATGCACATGATGTGGTGCAGCCAGCACTTATCCACTAGTGCTACCTCCTCGTTTCAGTCGCGTGACGATAGGGTGGTGAGCCGGTATTTTTGGTGCGTGGACATTGGGAGTCTTGATCGGTCTAGGCCTTTTGATTGTTGTTTTGTGCCTGGCACTCTTGATTTGCATTCCATCAGGAGCGTAGGTGAGTCTCACCCCGCGATCTTTTCTTGACGGTTTGCATGTTTTTGCTCTGCATGCATTGATGATGATTGGGGAGGGTGCTCCATGATACCATGGGCCGATCCATGGGTACGGCGAGTGCTTTCTCCCTTCCAACCTTGGGAGGAGGTACATGATGATCAGGATGCGGGATTCAGTTCCTCTAGAGATTATGACCAGCTTACAGATATTTTGCGTATTGGTGATATCTTCGCGGTTATTGCTTCGGAGGGCAATGAGGAGGGTGTGGATTATTACTTGTTGCGATGCTCTATGCTGAAGAGTGTGCTGAATGAGGATACAGTGGATGGGCATGGGATGCATTTCAATGCTCATAGCATGATCGTAGGTGGCCACTATTTTCAGCAGATACAGAGGCGTGGTCGCTATATTGAGTTCCAAGAGTACATGGCGGATCAGGAGGCATACATGTATTCTCATCTTGTTGTTGGGATCAAGATTACTTTGAGTCGTGTTCGCACTCGCAAGGCGACGTCCACTCCACGATGGCACCTTGTAGTGGCGGATCACGAGAGCATACTTGCAACTATTGGCATGAGAGCTGATCCTGAGAAGTAGCACATTACATATCATATTTTTTGGGATCATCAGTTGATCAGATTGATTTTTATTGGGTATCACTAGTTGATTACACTTTTTTGTATTCGATATGTATAGGCTCACTGTGTGACCGTACCATTGTAATTTTCATGGACTCATATTTTGTATTTTACTATGATGGCTATATACACGTTCATACACATCATTGTATTAGATTCTATTTTTTACATGATGTCCGATGTCTTCTCAATGGGATTTGTTGTGTTTGTAAAACAAAAAATTGTTTATTAGTAGTAATGTTGTAATTTGTTTTGTGCTTTAGGACATTTTAAAAACGTGACTAAGAAAATTCGCGCACGTACTAACGAAATACGCGTGTGGACTTACTTGTTGGGGATGAAACTTCGCACGACTCTTAGGCCACCCTAGACATACATCCACGCGAGATTTGGTCTGAACTGATTTGGTATGCGCCACGTGGAAGGTACAATGCGTACATTTTTACAATCCCTACTAGCACGACTATGTATGAGCTATGGCGCATGTACTAACGAAATACACGTGTGGACTTATCTGTTGGGAATGAAACTTCGCACGACTCTTAGGCCACCCTAGACATACATCCATGCAAAATTTGGTCTCCAACTTATTTGGTATGCGCCACGTGGAAGGTATAATGCATACATTTTTACAATCCCTACTAGCACGACTACGTGTGAAAAATGGCGCACGTACTAACCAAATATGCATGTGGACTTATGTATTGGAGATTAAACTTTGCACGGCTCTTAGGCTACCGTAGACGTACATCCATGCAAGATTTGGTGCCCAACTGATTTGGTATGCACCACGTGGAAGGACAGCTGCGTACATTTTTACAATCCCTACTAGCACGACTACGTATGAAAAATGGCACACATACTAATGAAATATGCACGTGGACTTATCTGTTGGGGATGAAACTTCACACGGCTCTTAGGCTACCCTTGATGTACATCCATGCAAGATTTGGTCTCCAACTGATTTGGTATGCGCCACGTGGAAGGACAAATGCATACATTTTTACAATCCCTACTAGCACGACTACGTGTGAAAAATGACGCATGTACTCACGAAATATGCACGTGGACTTATCTGTTGGAGATTAAACTTTGCACGGCTCTTAGGCTACCGTACACGTACATCCACGCAAGATTTGGTCTCCAACTGATTTGGTATGCGCCACGTGGAAGGACAGCTGCATACATTTTTACAATCCCTACTAGCACGACTACGTATGAAAAATGGCGCACGTACTAATGAAATATGCACGTGGACTTATCTGTTGGGGATAAAACTTCACACACCTCTTAGGCTACCCTAGACGTACATCCATGCAAGATTTGGTCTCCAATTGCTTTGGTATGCGCCACATGGAAGGACAAATGCGTACATTTTTACAATCCCTACTAGCACGACTAAACCCTAAACCCTAAACCCTGAACCCTAAATCCTAAACCCTGTTGGGGACGAAACTTCACACGACTCTTAGGCTACCCTAGACATACATCCACGCAAGATTTGGTCTCCAATTGATTTGGTTTGCGCCACGTAGAAGCAATCCCTACTAGCACGACTAAACCCTAAACCCTAAACCCTAAACCCTAAATCCTAAACCCTGTTGGCGACAAAACTTCACACGCCTCTTAGGCTACCCTAGACGTACATCCACGCAAGATTTGGTCTCCAACTGATTTGGTTTGCGCCACGTAGAAGCAATCCCTACTAGCACGACTAAACCCGAAACCCTAAACCCTAAACCCTAAACCCTGAACCCTAAATCCTAAACCCTGTTGGGGACGAAACTTCACACGCCTCTTAGGCTACCCTAGAGGTACATCCACGCAAGATTTGGTCTCCAACTGATTTGGTTTGCACCACGTAGAAGGAATCCCTACTAGCACGACTAAACCCTAAACCCTAAACCCTAAACCCTAAACCCTGAACCCCAAATCCTAAACCCTGTTGGGGACGAAACTTCACACGCCTCTTAGGCTACCCTAGACGTACATCCACGCAAGATTTGGTCTCCAACTGATTTGGTTTGCGCCGTGTAGAAGGAATCCTACTAGCACGACTAAACCCTAAACCCTAAACCTTGAACCCTAAATCCTAAACCCTGTTGGGGACGAAACTTCACACGCCTCTTAGGCTACCCTAGACGTACATCCACGTAAGATTTGGTCTCTAACTGATCTGGTTTGCACCACGTGGAAGGTATAATGCATACATTTTTGCAAGCACCTTTTCAATGCTTAATGTTTACAATTACGACACACGGCATTATTTTTAAAATACATTATGTATTAGATGTGTGAATTGAGATATTTGAAATTCAAAATCATACTCTTAATTTTAAATACACACATGGGGATGAAACTTGGCACGGCTCTTAGGTTTAGTGTAATAATTGCAAGCATTGATATATACGAAATTCAATATGATATTCAAAATGATAAAGTTGGAACTTGAACACTTTTTCAATGCTTAATGTTTACAATTACTTCACATGGCATTCTTTTTTAAATACCTTATGTATTAGATGTGTGAATTGAGATATTCGAAATTCAAAATCATACTCCTAATTTTAAATGTTTATGTTACATTTAAACAAACTATAAACTGAGATAAACTGAGATAAACAAAGTGTGAAGAACATCATGAAAGTACGAAAATGCTCATACATCATAAAAGTGTGAACAA
This sequence comes from Dipteris shenzhenensis, assembly GCF_047967505.1. Classification (NCBI taxonomy): domain Eukaryota; kingdom Viridiplantae; phylum Streptophyta; class Polypodiopsida; order Gleicheniales; family Dipteridaceae; genus Dipteris; species Dipteris shenzhenensis. The sequence continues at coordinate 47,870,672 of NC_141600.1, read as the reverse complement.
TATCATGAAAGTACCAAAATGAATCTGTACATCATCATCATCATGCTGCAGAAGTGCATCCCTATACAAGAAACGTGTGAAGCCTAAACAATCAATCTGAATCCAAGTCTGATAGCTCTACATATGATCCTCTAGTGGAACGCTGACGTGGCTCCTGTATGACCCGCTGCCCAACCGTCTGCTGTATGCCCTTAGGCAAAGCCGGCTCAGATGGGCCAGCCTCATCACCTGCATGAGATGGGCCAGCCTCATCCTGATGAAGAGGAGGGCATGCTGCACGCACCACTGCTGCCATCTCTGCCTCCCTCGCCTCCTCTATGTACGCGCATCTCAGCTCCCATAGCCGTGCATTTGCGAATACTCGTGCCTCAAATCCAGTGCGAGTAATCATCTCTACATGTAGAAGACGCTGGTCTCGGCCCCGCCCTAGCTGTTGCTCCACCCACTGCTGCAATGATGTCTGCAACTCTGCCTCTCACTCAATCCGGCGTGCCTCCTCCGCTCGTGCCTCGTCACCTGGCATGAAATCACCATACGAAAAGCATCGTGGAATGCATGCTGCAACCACCGATGTATCAGCACCCTCCTGCATCAGCACCGCTCTCTGTGCCTCCTCCCTGTAGTGCTCTGTCAAGACTACGTGGGCGAATGGATCAACGGCCTGACAATGACCAGGATATAGATCATCCATGCCTAGTCCTCTGTATGTCGCCACATCAATGTCAGCAAAGCATACAAGGAACACTGATCGTGCCACCATGTGGCGGGTCATGCAATGGAGATGTGCGATGTGGCCGCACCCTAGTCCAAACCACCCTACGGTGTCAAACTCCTCGTGGCAAAGGACACAAGTGGTAGTAGAAAGCCTGGCTATGACTGCTGCGTCTATGGGTGTCCTAGTCGGCACATCTACAGGAGGAGCAGGGTATAGGGCCACGCTGGGGTCGATCCTATGGCGAGATGGATCACGACTAATATGCCTCAACTGCAAAATATAGTGCTCTGCAGGATGGTATGCTATGCGTGTCCAAATCCTCTGCTCCTCCAAATCTGTCTGCAACAGTCGTACACAAGACTCCATCTCCTGACGCAATAGATGTGCCTGCAATGCAAACATGTCGCGTACATGGTGAGAATTAACCAAAAAATGCTACAAAAAAATAAACTAACATAATCAAAATAACTAACCTCGTCCCTAGACGCGGCCAACAATGCCTCCAACTCTGCAATCCGTGTGTCTCGAGCCTCCAACTCGTGCTGAGGCGGTGTAGATGTGGGAGGTGGTGTAGATGTGGGAGGCTCCATCGATGATCGAGGTGGGGGAGGCAGAATCGCAATAGATCTCGATAGGGTAGAGACCATGTGCTGCAAGGATGATGCCACTGAATGAACATCCCCCCTAATCTATCCTCCCACCGCTCGCAATGCTGGTGCAGGGATGGTGTGCAACTCTGGTGCCTCGCATCGACGCCGAACACCTGCAATCTGACACTCCTGACGCCCCATCCTACCACGTCCCACTCCTGATCCTAGATGGGTACTAAGGTAGTCCACCCGATGACCAAGCACAAACTCAGCGTATAGCTACATGGCAAACGACCTGGCTATCTGACGGTTGTGAGGCAATCGACCACCATTTGCAGCGAGATATCTCGGATAAATGTGTGCTGCTATGATGGGGTGCCTACAACGTAAAATATGCAAGGGGAGCCCTGATCGTGGTCGCATCGCCTCGGTGTGACCATCCTAAAACATATCCTCCAAGGCCTGCCTATGATGTGACTCATGCTCAAACAACTATCGAATGGCTCTCCAATCCAAGCCACCACCAGTGATCTCCGCCTCAGCCTGTGCCTGAAAGCTATCCACAACGTCCTCAACTGTGTCCAATCGACCCAGAGCCTCAATAACTGAATCCAGACTCGCAACCAAGTGAGAGGTTGCCCTAGCATCCTGCAGTGCCCTCATCTCAGCTCTCAGCATCTCTATCTGCATACGAATAGTGGTGCTAGAACTTGTGCGCTGGCTGGCGCATGCACAAAAAAAACACATGGAAATTAATATTCTATTTGGGTAATGAAAATAATATTCTATTCAATATGACTTATAATCTATTTACGTAATGAAAACTATTTGTACATACTCCTTGATGAGGTAGGATGTCGTTGGGATCATCCTATGCACCTACCGGTAGACGGGCCAAATGTGTAGCTCAATATTGATCAATATTATTAATAATTCTTAATTTTGATTAGAATTTTTTCAAACTCTAGTTGTTGCATTTTTAAACTTAGATGTCTCAAATGTTTTTTCCTTATATGTTTCCCTTTTTTCACTTTTTATCCAATATGAAACTTTTCCACATGTGGTGTAAGGACCACATTGTCCACTTATGGCCCCTATACTAAGGACAGATAGTGGAGAGGTTTGGTTAATAAGACCTTCTTTGAATGCTTTACTGCCTTGGGTTTGCAATAAATATGGAGGAGATATAAGGATACCTAATACATTACTTTGAACGATACACAAGCAAGGCGCATCTAGTATTTCTCGGACTACACATTAAAAAAGAGAGCGGGTTCACACTACAGACCTTTTAAAGCGAGAACTTTGAGAAAATAATTAAGCCTTTTCAATATTATCTATTTTGGTTGGGCAATCAACCTCAACTAGTGGCCATTCCTATAGATCATCACTTGGTTCCCATGCTTGGGGAGAGAGGAGACCTTTGGACAATCATAAATTATGTATGTGTTTTCGATGCACTGGTACATTTACAAGATCCAATTAGCCATATGCTTATCCATCTAACCACTCTAGTGTTGGGGTCTTTGCCCATGTGGTGTGGTGTTTTAGGGATAATGCCCATGTGGTGTTTTATACAGCCTACTTACTCTACCTAAATTATGAAACAACTCTTAACCAACTATATAATCTATAATATTCCACATAAACGATGATTTTTTAAAAGATGGTTTTAAAGACTAAAATTTAAATGTTTTTTAATTCAAATAAAAATAGCACCAATTTCAAAGATAGCATAGAACCTACTTTAATCTCTCTTTTTCTTGTTTTCTTGTTTTTAATACATGATTTTCTTATTTTAACAAAATTCTTATTTTCTTGTTCTTGATACATGATTTCTAAAAACAAAATTTAAACGTTATATTAAATTCAAAACTTCAGTAATTTGTAAACTTCACTTATAAATTTTTTTTAATAGATTATTTTAAAAAACAAATTATATACTTTTTGACATTTAAATACTAACTTAAACTCTTATTTTCTTTTTTTTTTAAGATCATTTTTAAAAATAAAATTTAAACCTTTTTTTATTTAAATATAAATAACACTAATAAAAAAAATATCTTTAATCTCTTTTTTTTAAAAGATGATTTCAAAAAACAAAATATATACATTTTCAGGCTTTAAATAAAAAATTACATAATTCCAAAAATAATTTAAAAAACTTTAAAATGCATTTCAAATTTAAAAATATTTTATAATTATTCCTATAAGCTAAAATTTAAACGTTTCTTTAAATTAATAAAAATAGCACTAATTTAAACTTTAATCTCTTTTTTTTTTTAGATGATTTTAAAAACAAAATATTTACATTTTCACATTTTCAATAAATAATTACGTAATTCCAAAAATAATTTAAAAAAACTTTCAAATGCATTTCAATTTTAAAAATATTTTATAATTATTCCTATAAATTAAGATTTAAACGTTTTTTATGTTAATAAAAATAGCTCTAATTAAAAAAATAAACTTTAATCTCTTTTTTTCCAAAGGTGATTTTTAAAAACCTAATTTTTACATTTTCACATTTTGAATAAAAAATGCCTCATTAAACGTTTTTTAAATTTAAAATTTTCACATTTTAAATTATAAATGTCGTAATTCAAAAATTTTAAAAAATTTTACAAATGCATTTCAAATTTATAAATATTTTATAATTATTCCTATGAACGTTTTTTTATTTAATAAAAATAGCTCTATTTTTAAAAAAAATTCATTTTCACATTTTAAATAAAATATGTCGTAATTCATAAATTTCAAAAAAACATTAAAATGCATTTGAAATTTAGAAATTTTTTATAATTTTTCTTATAAACTAAAATTTAATTAAATTCTACCAAAAAGAAAATGCTACATTCAAAAAACAGAAATATAGAACATTTTCACATTTTCAATAAAAAATGCCTCATTAACCGTTTTTTAAATTTAAAATTTTCACATTTTAAATTATAACTGTCGTAATTCAAAAATTTTAAAAAAATTTACAAATGCATTTCAAATTTATAAATATTTTATAATTATTCCTATGAACGTTTTTTTATTTAATAAAAATAGCTCTATTTTTTTTAAAAAAATTTCATTTTCACATTTTAAATAAAAAATGTCGTAATTCATAAATTTCAAAAAAACATTAAAATGCATTTGAAAAAATGCTACATAAAAAAAACCCTACCTGGACTCTCCCGCTCCGGCTCCGTCCATCTCCGTTGATGTCCGTTGGTGGCTCTCCGTCGCTCGCGCAATTCCGTCGAAGTCCTGCAAATCCGAAATCGGTGGATGAGGAGGAGCTCGATCGAGGTATGCAGAATGAGGGGGGTCGCTCTCCTTTTATAAGAAAAATTAGGGTTTAGCTACCTCGATCGAGGTATTCTGCATGCATGCCACGATACCTCGATCGAGGTATTGTGACATGCCCATACATCTTGGTACATCTACCTCGATCGAGGTATTGACATGCCACGATACCTCGATCGAGGTATTGTGACATGCCCATACATCTCGGTACATCCACGTCGATGGAGGTATTGACATGCCACGATACCTCGATCGAGGTATTGTGACATGTATGCCCATACATCTCGGTACATCCATGTCAATGGAGGTTTTGACATGCCACGATACCTCGATCGAGGTATGTCGGCAGTAGCCGGATGCCAAGTCATCGGTAAAACAACTCTATGAGGGATGTTTGCAAAAGAAACGTGAATGGGTTCCAAATAATGAGGGATTATCAGAGGTGGAAGTCAGTAGCATTATTCATTGCTGGAAATCGAGGACACGAAGTTTTAAAAAGAAGCATGGATATGATGTTGAAAAATGTATCACAATCCCTGATCCAAGTCGTGTCCATATTAAACATCATTTGGCAAGACTTGACCCATCAAGGGCAAATACATTACATGACTCTGATGACTCTGAACGAGATTCAGATGCATAAGATAATGTTTTGGATGCTTTTCTCCATACAAATGGTGTATCTATACACCACCAATAAGATAATGTATTGTATGCTTTATTTTTCAAGAAAAGGGTGTATCTATACACCAGTTATATATTGAATTCAACAAACTCTTTTTTTTTTTTTTAGTGGTGTATCTATACACTACTTATTTGTTGAATTCAGCAAACTCTTTCATATGGTGTCATATTTTCACTTTATCGGTATAGTGTTAAAATTGAACTCGAGTTAGGAGACTACTGTTATTATTATTATAGTTATTGGATGGAGGCACCATGCACAAGGTTGGGAATTATAGCTTCATTGAGCCATATTTTTTTTATTAAAGGTCACCACTTAACTTTTTAGCTTAATAAGGCCATATTTGTATATAAGTGACCCATTTAGTGCTCTTTCTAAGAAGTTTCTTCCCAAATCAAAAGTTCACTTTGTGGCACTGTCATATTCACATAAAAATATTATTTTTTCAATCTATACTTTTGCACCAACATGCAAGAATTTGAAATAATCCTATATTAGAAATTCTAGCTATATCTAAGTTATTTGTTAATTTAATTATTTTTAATATTTTTCCTTGACGTTTTTCCTTCCCAAATCAAAAGTTCACTTTGTGGCTCTATCATATTCACATACAAATATTGTTTTTTCAATCTATACTTTTGCACCAACATGCAAGAATTTGAAATAATCCTATATTAGAAATTCTAGCTATATCTAAGTTATTTGTTAATTTAATTATTTTTAATATTTTTCCTTGACGTTTTTCGTTGACGTGATAAATTTATAAATCCATGAAAGGAGACTTAAATATTTCATGAAAATAACATTGTCACTCGGCAATATGCACAAAATTTAACAAAACTTTTAATAAATAGAAAGAAGACATGATGACATAAGACCAAAGAGGGATAATAGCAATTGTAGCTTTATGTATATGATTACATTGAGAGATGTTGCTCTTAGCTAGAGTCTTTATATCCAAAATGATATAGATTAAACATATGTTTACAATTTAAATTGTTGCTCTTAAAGAGCCTCAATTCGTGCCATCTGCATAATTTGACACCCCATTGTCTTATTGCTCAATGTCACGACAGTCCCTTGCCACTTGCCATCTGCATAATTTGACCTAGGCTTGTCTTGCCAAGCCTTGCCCCTTGGGTGCATTGACTCCCCTTTGTCTTATTGCTCAATGCGATAGTCCCTTGCCAGGTGCCATCTGCATTAACTCCCTGTTGTCTTGCCAAGCCTTGACCCTTGGGTGACATCCAGTGCAAAATACAGGTGCCATCTGCATTAACTCCCACAAGTTATCTTGCCAAGCCTTGCCCCTTGGGTGCATTGACTCCCCATTGTCTTATTGCTCCATGTGATAGTCCCTTGCCAGGTGCCATCTGCATTAACTCCCTATTGTCTTGGCAAGCCTTGACCCTTGGGTGACATCTAGTGCATATTTTGACTCTCATTTGACATACGAGGTGATGACTCTGATTATAATTGTCTTGGATTGGCTCCTTGCCTAGTACCCAAATAAAATCCTTCTGAATCAATGGAATTCAATACAAAGCTTTAATCATGGACATTCTTCATTTGCGCTGTCTCCTTCTACTTCCTCCATGGCGAGCATCCTTAAAAATTCGTGTATATGCAAAATAGTTTGCTGTGGTATTTTTATTTTTCCTTCTACTTCATATCCCATGTGCTTCTTTGATTTCTTTGCCCTTGAATGCCAAGACACTATGATTGTCTCCGTCGAAACTTGAGAGACTGCTTCATCATTTGGGACCCACTCCTTCATTATACAATTAGTATATAATGTGTTGTTATCCATATTCTCCTTCCTGCCCTTTGGCTCATACCATACCGCTGTAAATGTTGTAGCTCTCCATTGGTCATCTCTTTGCACATCAACTACTTTTGCAACCCAAAACTTCACATTCTCATATTCATCATCCGATGGCCGAACCACAAACCTCTATATCTACTTGTGGCATAAACTCTCTCATCTTCGGTCCACAATATGGATGTGGGAGTAATGATACAAATTCATTTTCAAAGACTGGAGCTGGGCGCAAATCGTTATGAACATTTGGCCAAAACATATTGCATTCTTCCTTAACATCCTTTGAGCCTCGCATTCTCTCAAGGTCCTTTATTAAATTTCGTGTCTTGTTAATTACAGTGGTAGTGTGTTCTCTCCAAGTAGGCTTCGAATCATGATATCTCCGGAGCATTTCCTCTTTGTATGTAATAAATGCTTTTAATCCATCTATTTCACAATTAGACCTCTCATTAAATTCTTGTATAGGAGCCCATGTTGGATACCTTTCCTTGCTGGGAATTGAAGTTAAGAGACTGTAAGGTTCTTTAGGTTCCCATTTTGTATCATGAGAATACTGTTGCCATTGCATTACGGGTTTTTCATCTTTTAAAAAAAAACGAAAGTAGTGTGGATTGGTATGACTTGTCAATGCATCACCACCCGTTTGTATGAAAGGTAGAATGAAGCTCTTCCAATCATACATTCTTTCGAGCCTCTCACATACTGTACTTTCCTTATGACCACCAACTTGCCTGCCACATCTTCTTACCAAGTCATCTATTGTCTCCACATCCTTGCCTTTAAGCTCCCTTGAGACTGTGCTAAAAACCTGATCGATATCCTCATGTGTATGCCCAACATACAAAAATCCACATTCGACCTCATTGAAGATTCGATGAGCAACTAGCATGGAGCAGAATGCAAACATGAGTACATTCTTATTTTCTCGCCAGCAATTATCAGCTTGTATTCTCAAAGTCGGTGGCAGGCGACCTTTTTCTGCATGTACATTGCGAATTGCCTTCATAATAGATGTTACAACTTGATTGCTATCATGTAGATGCAAGGAATCAATCCATATATCTGCAAAGAACTTAATTCCATGCACTAATACTCCACATAGATGTGTCTTTAGAAAGTGCTTTCCTTGTAATTTAGGTGGAGTGGCAACAAAACGAGGCAATGTTGTTGTATTCTGATCCATGCCATCTACAATAAGGCACATGTAGTCATCAGGATGCGAAATAGCTTGCTCCTTCCAAAATGCATATTTTTGTCTGGAATGTCGAATAAGGTCATGATGAGATTTTCGGTTTTTTTTGTATAATTCCCTTTGATTTGGACATGTTGCACTCTCAATCGCTCGCTTTAAATCATCACAGACATTGCACTTTGACATTTTTTGCCTCCTTGGGATTTTAACATATCCAAAGTTCTTCTTCCAAAGAGTATACAAAGTATGAGAAGAAGCTACGGCATCCCCTCTTTGCCTTTGCTTTTCTGCAATAGAGTCAAATACTTCGAGCTTTGTCAAGCCCATTGGAAGGTGCATTTCAGTGATCGCGTCACCGTTAGGGAGTTTGGTAGATATATGGGGTTGAGGCAAAGCATTTTCATGTATGAAGTCTTGCAAAATTGCTGCTGCCCTGACAGTTGAGATTCTTGATTTGGACCTTCCTCTATTACCGTGAATGCTAAATTTGTTGCCGCCCTTTGCCTTGGTAACTAAATCCCAATATGTACCATGGGATAATCCAGTAATATTGCGATATGCCTTATTTCAAATCCTTTTTCCATTTACGAGAGGTTTTACCTTTTGTCTTGAACTTAGCCTTTTATTGCCATTCTGAAGAAAGCAAGAGAGACTTGTGAGAAGGTATTCATTTCTTTCGCTTCCCCTTCTTTGCCACACGTGTCCTCTACATTCCCTGATGTCTGCAAGATCAATGAAGCGCATACATCTTCGCTTGCAACATAGATATCCCAATGCATTTAACATGTTCTCCTCCTTCATTACTCTCTTCCTCTTTGGTTGCTTTTGTGGATCTGCCTGGATTCTCTTTCTCTTCATGCATATGTATGACCGTTTTCGTTCCTCGTGCACATTGTTATCTGTATTTATGCACTTCTTCTCCTCACATTTGTTTGTAACCAAGAATCCATGATTGGTCGTTGCATCCTTGTTCATATCACAATCAAAGTTAAATACTGAATAATCCTCTGTTGATCTCATCCTCGTTTTTAACATACTCTTAGGACCATTCAATGAATTCAATATTCTACGAGAGTATTGAGAACCTTGAAACTCTTCCACTCCTAAGAGAACATCACTCATTGGGACATCTTGCATGGCTTTCACAAATCCACAACCTTGATTGACACCAGGTTTGTTAATATGCATGAACTCATCCACACTTGACAAGACATCGCTATTGAAACCTTTGCCCTTCTCACTGTGCAAGAATTCATCCACCCCAGATAAGGCTTCGCTTCTAAAATCATTTTGTTTCTTGGAACCAATGAACTCATCCACTCCAGATAAGATGTCACTTCTATAATTGAGTATATTGAAATCATCCACATTTGAAGTGATAGAGCCTGGCACATGGGCACGCTTTTTAGGTCCTTTGATATTGTAGTATACGTTGTCTTTATCATTGAAAACCACGTGCCTCTTTCTCATGTTTAAAAATTGCATGCTCCATCTCATATTCTTGCCTACCTCATAGTAGGGATCACATAAGGATGTTATGTTATTAACCATACCATCATCAGTGACTTTTAGAATCCTCATCTGCGCAAATGACCATTGCTCCACTTGTTCAAATCCCAATACTTCACCTTCTGCTACAATCTTATTTGCAAATGATCTCATTTGTAAAATGTCCCCTATAGTAAAATCCAAGGTGGTGCACTTTGTATTCTTGATAATGTCTGTTGCATAAGTCTCATCTTTGTCCCATGCTATAAATGATTTGTTGGATGTATTGTAGGGCATAACATCTCCAAGTGTTTCCATATCTCCACATTTATACTTTAGCTCAACATGTGTGCTAAGAATCTTTGATACAGTAACTGCTACCTTATCTTCGCCAAGTCTTCGAAAGTGGCAAAGTGAATTGGGATCACTATCATGGATTGTAGCAAATGCAACTACTTCTCTTTTGCTACATAAAATCACATCCATCCCTGGAACAAAATCTATAGCCATCTCCTTTGTGAGAGTCCTTCGCAAGCAAGCTGCAGTGGCAACAATTACATAAATATTAGTCTCTTTTTAATAATCTACTTATTTATTATAATTTTTAAGGATATGCTTTGCATGGTCCATCGAGCATTAAATACTATTTTTGCTCCTGTCATGCACATCCATAAAAAAAACACGTTGCTAGGTGTGTTATCCGATCAAGTACTTATGCGATGGGAATGCCACTTTGCATGTAAGTCAATTCCACCTAGTTGAAGGTGTGTGCAAATTATTGTGCCCATCCAATATGCTTTGCATTGTCGATCAAGCATAACACACTGTTTCTGCCTTACTGTCATGCACAACCATATAAAAACACGGCCATAGGTGTGTTATTCAAATAAGTACTTATCAGATGGGGGCTCCACTTTGCACGCAAGTCCGTTTTAACTACGTTGAGGTGCGTGCAAAGTATTGTCACCATCGGATATGATTTGCATGGTCGATCACGCATTATACACCATTTTTTCCCTAATGATATGCACATTCGCACAAAAACACGCCATTAGGTGTGTTATCTGACCAAGTACTTATCGGATGGGTGTGCCTCATTGAGAACATTTCAATACCACCTAGGTTGAGGCCTACAAAAAGTGTTGTGCCCATTGGATATCCTTTGCATGGTCAATCAAGCATTAAATACTATTTTTACTCTAGTGTCATGCACATCCGTCAAAAAACACGCTGCTAGGTATGTTATATGATCAAGCACTTATGGGATGGGTGTGCCACTTTGCATGTAAGTCAATTCTACCTAGTTGAAGGTGTGTTGAAAGTATTGTACCCATCGGATATGCTTTGCATTGTCGATCAAGCATAAAACACCGTTTTTGTCTTAGTGTCATGCACATTCGTCAAAAAACGCAGTCCTAGATGTGTTATTCAAACTAGTACTTATCGGATGGAAGCTCCAGTTTGCACGCAAGTCTGTTTCAACTAGGTTGAGGTGTGTGCAAAGTATTGTCACCATCGGATATGATTTGCATGGTCGATCACGCATTATACACCGTTTTTTCCTTAGTGGTATGCACATCCGCAAAAAAACACACCCTTAGGTATGTTATCTGACCAAGTACTTATCAGATGGGTGTACCTCTTTGACAAAATTTTAATACCACCTAGGTTGAGGTATAACAAAAGTATTATTCCCATCGGATATGCTTTGCATGGTCGATCGAGCATTAAATACCATTTTTGCCTTAGTGCCATGCACATCCGTAAAAAAACACGTTGCTAGGTGTGTTATCCGATCAAGAACTTATGCGATGGGAATGCCACTTTGCATGTAAGTCAATTACACCTAGTTGAAGGTGTGTGCAAAGTATTGTGCCCATCTGATATGCTTTGCATGGTTGATCGAGCATTAAATACCATTTTTGCCTTAGTGCCATGCACATCCGTAAAAAAACACGCTGCTAGGTGTGTTATCTGATCAAGCACTTATGCGATGGGAATGCCACTTTTCATGTAAGTCAATTCCACCTAGTTAAAAGTGTGTGCAAAGTATTGTGTTCATCGGATATGCTTTGCATTGTCGATCAAGCATAACACCGTTTCTGCCTTAGTGTCATGCACAACCATATAATAACACGGCCATAGGTGTGATATTCAAATAAGTACTTATCAGATGGGGGATCCACTTTGCACGCAAGTTTGTTTCAACTACGTTGAGGTGCATGCAACGTATTGTCACCATCGGATATGATTTGCATGGTCGATCACGCATTATACACCATTTCTTTCCTAATGATATGCACATCCGCAAAAAAACACGCCATTAGGTGTGTTATTTGACCAAGTACTTATCAGATGGGTGTGCCTCATTGAGAACATTTCAATACCACCTAGGTTGAGGCATACAAAAAGTTTTGTGCCCATCGGATATCATTTTCATGGTCGATCGAGCATTAAATACTTTTTTTACTCTAGTGTCATGCACATCCGTAAAAAAACACGCTGCTAGGTATAATATCCGATCAAGCACTTATGGGATGGGCGTGCCACTTTGCATGTAAGTCTATTCCATAAGTTTGAAGGTGTGTGCAAAGTATCGTGCCCATCGGATATGCTTTGCATGGCCGATCGAGCATTAAATACCATTTTTGCCTTAGTGCCATGCACATCCGTAAAAAAACACACTGCTAGGTGTGTTATCTAAACAAGCACTTATGCGATGGGCGTGCCACTTTTCATGTAAGTCAATTCCACCTATTTGAAGGTGTGTGCAAAGTATTGTGCCCATCGGATATGCTTTGCATTGTCGATCAAGCATAACACACCGTTTTTGCCTTAGTGTCATGCACAACCATATAAAAACACGGCCATAGGTGTGTTATTCAAATAAGTACTTATCAGATGGGGGCTCCACTTTGCACGCAAGTCCGTTTTAACTACATTGAGGTGCGTGCAAAGTATTGTCACCATCGGATATGATTTGCATGGTCGATCACGCATTATACACCATTTTTTTCCTAATGATATGCACATCCGCAAAAAAACACGCCATTAGGTGTGTTATCTGACCAAGTACTTATCGAAGGGTGTGCCTCATTGAGAATATTTCAATACCACCTAGGTTAAGGCATACAAAAAGTTTTGTGCCCATCGGATATGCTTTGCATGGTCGATCGAGCATTAAATTTGCTCTAGTGTCATGCACATCCGTCAAAAAACACGCTGCTAGGAATGTCATCCAATCAAGCACTTATGGGATGCGCGTGCCGCTTTGCATATAAGTCTATTCCACCTAGTTGAAGGTGTGTGCAAAGTATCGTGCCCATCGGATATGCTTTGCATGGTGGATCGAGCATTAAATACCATTTTTGCCTTAGTGCCGTGCACATCCATAAAAAAACACGCTGCTAGGTGTGTTATCTGACCAATTACTTATCAGATGGGTGTGCCTCATTGCGAACATTTCAATACCACCTCGGTTGAGGCGTACGAAAAGTTTTGTGCCCATCGGATATGCTTTGCATGGTCGATCGAGCATTAAATACTATTTTTGCTCTAGTGTCATGCACATCCGTCAAAAAACACGCTACTAGGTATGTTATCTGATCAAGAACTTATGGGATGGGCGTGCCACTTTCCATGTAAGTCGATTCCACCTAGTTGAAGGTGTGTGCAAAGTATTGTGCCCATCGGATATGCTTTGCATTGTCGATCAAGCATAAAACACCGTTTTTGCCTTGGTGTCATGCACAACCATGAAAAAACACGGTCCTAGGTGTATTATTCAAACTAGTACTTATCGGATGGGGGCTCCAGTTTGCACGCAAGTCGGTTTCCACTAGGTTGAGGTGTGTGCAAAGTATTGTCACCATCGGATATGATTTGCATGGTTGATCACGCATTATGCACCGTTTTTTTCCTAGTGGTATGCACATCCGCAAAAAAACACGCCCTTAGGTATGTTATCTGACCAAGTACTTATCGGATGGGTGTGCCTCTTTGACAACATTTTAATACCACCTAGGTTGAGGTATGAGAAAAGTATTATGCCCATCGGATATGCTTTGCATGGTCGATCGAGCATTAAATACCATTTTTGCCTTAGTGCCATGCACATCCATAAAAAAACACGCTCCTAGGTGTGTTATCCGATCAAGCACTTATGCGATGGGAATGCCACTTTGCATGTAAGTCAATTCCACCTAGCTGAAAGTGTGTGCAAAGTATTGTGCCCATCAGATATCCTTTGCATGGTCAATCGAGCATTAAATACTATTTTTACTCAAGTGTCATGCACATCCGTCAAAAAACACGCTGCTAGGTATGTTATCCAATCAAGCACTTATGGGATGGGCGTGCCACTTTGCATGTAAGTTGATTCTACCTAGTTGAAGGTGTGTGCAAAGTATTGTGCCCATCCGATATGCTTTGCATTGTCGATCAAGCATAAAACACCGTTTTTGTCTTAGTGTCATGCACATTCGTCAAAAAACGCAGTCCTAGCTGTGTTATTCAAAGTATTACTTATCGGATGGGGGCTCCAGTTTGCACGTAAGTCTGTTTCAACTAGGTTGAGGTGTGTGCAAAGTATTGTCACCATCAAATATGATTTGCATGGTCGATCATGCATTATACACCGTTTTTTCCCTAGTGGTATGCACATCCGCAAAAAAACACGCCCTTAGGTATGTTATCTGACCAAGTACTTATCGGATGGGTGTGCCTCTTTGACAACATTTTAATACGACCTAATTTGAGGTATAGGAAAAGTATTATACCCATCGGATATGCTTTGCATGGTCGATCGAGCATTAAATACCATTTTTGCCTTAGTGCCATGCACATCCGTAAAAAAACACGCTGCTAGGTGTGTTATCCGATCAAGCACTTATGCGATGGGAATGCCACTTTGCATGTAAGTCAATTCCACCTAGTTGAAGGTGTGTGCAAAGTATCGTGCCAATCGGATATGCTTTGCATGGTCGATCAAGCATTAAATACCATTTTTGCCTTAGTGTCATGCACATTCGTAAAAAAACACACTTCTACGTGTGTTATCTGATCAAGCACTTAAACGATGGGCGTGCCACTTTTCATGTAAGTCAATTCCACCTAGTTGAAGGTGTGTGCAAAGTATTGTGCCCATCAGATATGCTTTGCATGGTCGATCGACCATTAAATACTATTTTTGCTCTAGTGTCATGCACATCCGTAAAAAAACACGCTGCACTGGATCAGCGCCCACAGGTCACAAGTCACAAGTCACAAGAACACATAGGTCTATCCCCATAGTGGACAGAGAGGTACACAAAGGTCTCTCCACACTCTCCCCTCGGTGAGCTCGTAGCACCAGCCTCTATCTCTCTGCAAAGTATTGTGCCCATCGGATATGCTTTGCATGGTTGATCGAGCATTAAATACCATTTTTGCCTTAGTGCCATGCACATCCGTAAAAAAACACGCTGCTAGGTGTGTTATCTGATTAAGCACTTATGCGATGGGTGTGCCACTTTGCATGTAAGTTAATTCAACCTAGTTGAAGGTGTGTGCAAAGTATTGTGCCCATCGGATATGCTTTGCATTGTCGATCAAGCATAAAACACCGTTTTTGCCTTGGTGTCATGCACAACCATGAAAAAACACGGTCCTAGGTATGTTATTCAAACTAGTACTTATCGGATGGGGCCTCTAGTTTGCACGCAAGTCTATTTCAACTAGGTTGAGGTGTGTACAAAGTATTGTCACCATCGGATATGATTTGCATGGTCGATCACGCATTATACACCGTTTTTTCCCTAGTGGTATGCACATCCGCAAAAAAACACGCCCTTAGGTATGTTATCTGACCAAGTACTTATCGGATGGGTGTGCCTCTTTGACAAAATTTTAATACAACCTAAGTTGAGGTATAGGAAAAGTATTATGCCCATCGGATATGCTTTGCATGGTCGATCGAGCATTAAATACCATTTTTGCCTTAGTGCCATGCACATCCGTAAAAAAACACGCTGCTAGGTGTGTTATCCGATCAAGCACTTATGCGATGGGAATGCCACTTTGCATGTAAGTCAATTCCACCTAGTTGAAGGTGTGTGCAAAGTATCGTGCCCATCGGATATGCTTTGCATGGTCGATCGAGCATTAAATTCCATTTTTGCCTTAGTGCCATGCACATCCGTAAAAAAACACGCTGCTAGGTGTGTTATCTGATCAAGCACTTATGCGATGGGCGTGCCACTTTGCATGTAAGTCAATTCCACCTATTTGAAGGTGTGTGCAAAGTATCGTGCCCATCGGATATGCTTTGCATTGTCGATCAAGCATAACACACTGTTTTTAACTTAGTGTCATGCACAACCATATAAAAACACGGCCATAGGTGTGTTATTCAAATAAATACTCATCAGATGGGGCCTCCACTTTGCACGCAAGTCCGTTTTAACTACGTTGAGGAGCGTGCAAAGTATTGTCACCATCGGATATGATTTGCATGGTCGATCACGCATTATACATCATTTTTTCCCTAATGATATGCACATTCGCAAAAAAACACGCCATTAGGTGTTATCTGACCAAGTACTTATCGGATGGGTGTGCCTCATTGAGAACATTTCAATACCACCTAGGTTGAGGCGTACGAAAAGTTTTGTGCCCATCAGATATCCTTTGCATGGTCGATTGAGCATTAAATTCTATTTTTACTCTAGTGTCATGCACATCCGTCAAAAAACACGCTGCTAGGTATGTTATCCGATCAAGCACTTATGGGATGGGCGTTCCACTTTGCATGTAAGTCGATTCTACCTAGTTGAAGGTGTGTGCAAAGTATTGTGCCCATCGGATATGCTTTGCATTGTCGATCAAGCATAAAACACCGTTTTTGTCTTAGTGTCATGCACATTCATAAAAAAACGCAGTCCTAGATGTGTTATTCAAACTAGTACTTATCGGATGGGGGCTCTAGTTTGCACGCAAGTCCGTTTCAACTAGGTTGAGGTGTGTGCAAAGTATTGTCACCTTCGGATGTGATTTGCATGGTTGATCAAGCATAACACACCGTTTTTGCCTTAGTGTCATGCACAACCATATAAAAACACGGCCATAGGTGTGTTATTCAAATAAGTAATTATCAGATGGGGGCTCCACTTTGCACGCAAGTCCGTTTTAACTAAATTGAGGTGCGTGCAAAGTATTGTCACCATCGGATATGATTTGCATGGTCGATCACGCATTATACACCGTTTTTCCCCTAATGGTATGCACATCCGCAAAAAAACATGCCCTTGGGTATGTTATCTGACCAAGTACTATCGGATGGGTGTGCCTCTTTGACAACATTTTAATACCAACTAGGTTGAGGTATAGGAAAAGTATTATGCCCATCGGATATGTTTTGCATGGTCGATCGAGCATTAAATACCATTTTTGCCTTAGTGCCATGCACATTCGTAAAAAAACACGCTGCTAGGTGTGTTATCCGATCAAGCACTTATGCGATGGGAATGCCACTTTGCATGTAAGTCAATTCCACCTAGTTGAAGGTTTGTGCAAAGTATCGTGCCCATCGGATATGCTTTGCATGGTCGATCGAGCATTAAATTCCATTTTTGCCTTAGTGCCATGCACATCCGTAAAAAAACACGCTACTAGGTGTGTTATCTGATCAAGCACTTATGCGATGGGCGTGCCACTTTGCATGTAAGTCAATTCCACCTATTTGAAGGTGTGTGCAAAGTATCGTGCC